>NC_057729.1:63703372-63734782 GCF_004010195.1 Chiloscyllium plagiosum | reverse complement strand
TGGTAGGGAGATCGTATGAGGAAAGGCTGAGGCACTTGTGGTTGTTTTCATTGGAGAAAAGAAGGTTTGGGGGTGACTTGATAGAGGTGTGCAAGATGATTAGGGGTTTAGATAGGGTCGACAGTGAGAATCTTTTTCCACGTATGGAGTCAGCTATTACGAGGGGGCATAGCTTTAAATTAAGGGGTGGTAGGTATAGGACAGATGTTAGGGGTAGATTCTTTACTCAGCGAGTCGTGAGTTCATGGAATGCCCTGCCAGTAGCAGTGGTGGATTCTCCCTCATTATGGGCATTTAAGCGGGCATTGGATAGGCATATGGAGGATAGTGGGCTAGTGTAGGTTAGGTGGGTTTGGATCGGCGCAACATCGAGGGCCGAAGGGCCTGTACTGCGCTGTATTCTTCTATGTTCTATGTTCTAACAAGGGAGAAAGTGAGGACTGCAGATGCTGGAGATCAGAATTGAGAGTGTGGTGCTAGAAAAGCACAGCAGCATCCGAGGAGCAGGAGAGTCAACATCAGGACATTGCTGATGAAGGGCTTATGCCCAAAATGCTGAC
This sequence comes from Chiloscyllium plagiosum, assembly GCF_004010195.1. Classification (NCBI taxonomy): domain Eukaryota; kingdom Metazoa; phylum Chordata; class Chondrichthyes; order Orectolobiformes; family Hemiscylliidae; genus Chiloscyllium; species Chiloscyllium plagiosum. The sequence goes on along the minus strand of NC_057729.1, from coordinate 63,734,222 downwards.
TCTCCTCCTCTTTATGATCTTTCAACTCTTCTTATTCATATACCCATCCAAATGCCTTTTAAATGTTATAATTGTACCAGCCCCCTCCACTTCCTCTGGCAGTTCACTCCACACACATACCACCCTCTGTGCGAAAAAGTTGCCCCTTAGGTCTCTTTTATATCTTTCCCCTCTCACCCTAAACCTACACCCTCTAGTTCTGGACTTCTCCACCCCAGGGAAAAGACCTTTTCAATTTATCCGATCCATGTCCTTCATGATGGTCACCCCTCAGCCTCAGAGAAAACAGCCCCAGTGTGTTCAGCCTCTCCCTATAGCTCAAAACCACTTTCTTGCACCTCTATTTCTAAGCACTGAGCTATTCACCCAGTGTTTGGTTTGAACAAGGCTCATTTTATTATTTGATTGAATCTTTTGAGGAGGTGATGAAAGTGATCAATGAGGCTAGAGCAGTGGATATTTAAGGTAGGGATTGATAGATTTGTGATTACTAGTGATGCGTTGGGTAATTAGATTACATCATAGTGTGGAAACAGGCCCTTCGGCCCAACATGTCCACACCGACCCGCCGAAGCGCAACCCACCCATACCCCTACATTTACCCCTTACCTAACACTACGGGCAATTTAGCATGGCCAATTCACCTAACCTGCACATTTTTGGATTGTGGGAGGAAACCGGAGCACCCGGAGGAAACCCACGCAGGCACGGGGAGAATGTGCAAACTCCACACAGTCAGTCGCCTGAGGCGGGAATTGAACCCGGGTCTCAGGCGCTGTGAAGCAGCAGTGCTAACCACTGTGCCACTGTGCCACCGTGCCGCCCACGAGGATTGACTGGATAAAAAGCATTAAAATGTTTGATCAGCCACGATTATATTAAATTGTGGAGCTGATTGGCTTACTCATGTTCCGATATTTCTGTGAATCTTTGTAATAAAGGCAACAGATCACCTTGGGAGGTGGGTGGGAGTACATTAAAGCCAACTGCCTGTTTCCCTCCAATGACTACTTCCCCCAGCTGCCATCCCTGAGACAGAATATGTCAGGCCCACCAAAACCTTTAGGTTTCTTCAACCACTGGGCAACACAAGGACTGGATCACATTGACGCTAGAAATGTCATTTTCATTTCAGTGTTAAGCTTCCTTTAGCTTTACTTTTTGTTACAGGAGGCAAGTTTATTACTGATGAGCTCTTCGACGGTTGTATAGAGTGGAAGATGTTTGATTGCTATTTCTGGAAGAAGCATCAAACTGTTTTTATTTAGAATGCACAAAATAATGAACTACAAATCTCAGGATGATGTTTGTGACAACACAAGGCTGCATTTATGTTCAAAGTGGAGCATATTTGCAAACTGCTGGTGGTTGGGTTTGGACTAGAATCAGAAGTGAAACAAAGTTATTTATAAAGACTGCATCTTTTCATTTTTCTCTATTTTTGGTAGTGGACTGACAGTGGAAAAGAACTCTTTCAAATATCAAGATTTTTCTAAAGTGGCCTACCTGATGTTCATTGTAAGTGCTGTCTCCACAGCTGTTTATTCAAGAATGGGATGTTGAGTGGGAGATGGAGTGGGATATGGCTAATTCAAGACAAGCCGGAGCCAGAGGATATGTACAAATAGAGATTCAGCCGCCAACATGTATCTGATTGGTCTGGGGTCTGGTCACCCATTGTTGCTGGCCTTCTGCCTGCCAACAGCTAAATGAAGCTGAACAGCCTGTGCATGTGAATGTTTGGGTCTGAAGCCATCAGATTTCTTAAAAAGTAAAGAGCTGTCTGTTATTTTGCAGCACAATAGGACACCTCATGCCCAAATAGAGCCTGTTTACTTCCTTGTACCAGTTGCTATAAGCTATGATACTTAACCAATAAGCCAGAGACATCATAATCTGTGAACCAGTTGTCCTGTGCCTCCAATAGCAAAGTGAAGGTATCTGGAGAAGGAAGGCTGAGGAGCAGCAAGTCCTGACTCATTTCAATGAGCCCTGTGAATGGTGACCATTCACGATCTTTCTCTCTATGGCTGTTCTGATATATATCTGTGTTTGTCTTGATGTACCTGTAGGTGTTTCAGGGTTTTTACAGTAGAAGGACATGTTGATGGTTCATAATTACTTAGTTGTAGCTACAATTTTTTGTTTGCAGTAAATAGCAATTTTTGTTATGGAAATGTGTTGCTGGAAAAGCGCAGCAGGTCAGGCAGCATCTAGGGAACAGGAGAATCGACGTTTCGGGCATTAGCCTGAAGAAGGGCTAATGCCCGATACGTCGATTCTCCTGTTCCCTAAATGCTGCCTGACCTGCTGCGCTTTTCCAGCAACACATTTCCATCTCTGATCTCCAGCATCTGCAGACCTCACTTTCTCCTCAGCAATTTTTGTTAAGCATGGAAATCTGTACCGTGTTTTCTATCACCCTGAGTTTAAAAGACAAATAAATGGGAGAATTTTGTGTAGTTATATAAAATTAGTTAAAATTTATATAGATGTAAAAAGAGCAGGAATAGGCCATTCAGTCCTTTGAGCTGATCCGCCATTGAATATGATCATGGCTGATCATCCAACTCAGTCACCTGTTCCCACTTTCCCCCAAACCCTTTGACTCTTTTAGCCCTATGAACTCTATCTAACTTCTTGAAAACTTTCAATGCTTTAGCCTCAACTACTTTCTGTGATAGAGAATTCCATAGGCTCACCACTCTACAGGCTTACCACTCCGTGGATGAAGAAATTTCTCCTCATCTCAGACCTAAATGGCATAGTCTGTGTCTTTAGACACTGGATCTGGACTCCTCACTTATTGGAAACATCCCTCCTGCATTTGCTCCATCTGTTAGAATTTCACAGGTTTCAAAAAGATCCCTCCCTCATTCTTTTGTGTTGACTGTGGGATAACAGGGAACCCCAGTGACATGTGCCAAATCCTGGACAGAAGGAATCTCACTGCTTCCCATTACATTTGAATTTTGGTGTCAGCCATATTAGAGAAAAAGGTTCAGTAGGGATTTGCCTTTCTTCTGTCACAACTTTGGTAGAAGGCAATAGGAACAGCCAAAGAAATGGTGACGTCTGTGATACCACTGGGGTGTTTCCCCCCATTCTCATGATAAACAGTTCAACTCACCCCATTCTGAAAATCCATGTCCTTGTCACTGGGAGAAATCCTGCAAATTTCATTCTTCACAATAAAACAAATATTTTGCAAATCTCTTTACCGCTCAAAAAAAAACCCCACAAATTGATTAAAATACTTGAAATCCCTGTGGAATTAGTCAGTTTTAGGTGGGGGTAGAATTACTGTCTGGAAGCTGTGTGACCCTGAGATCAAAGGAATGGAAATAATTTTGCAAACGGAATGATTTCTTCTGTGTTTTTTTTATCGAGTTCAGTCGCACACAATCCAGCCTGGGAACAAGGCAGTGGCTGACCTCTCAGTAAATGAATTGAAATGCAGCATCGAAATAACTAGAACGCTTCCAAATACCACAGTCATAGTCTTCAAAATGTGAAGCACAGGTACATTGGAATTAATACCTGAATCCCTGACCCTGCTGAACAGAATAACACAAACCAGCTGTAATGGATTTTCATCGATAATGTCACCAAAATAAGCGGCACATTGTCCTTCCAGGAGTTTTGATACACGCTAAAAGATACAAGAAAGCAAAGATTAATGAATATTTAAGTCTTAAAAGGGTTATGTTTTGCACTGTTTTGGAAAATGGAAGTTTCCTTTATTGTAATTTACTGCTTGCTAACAAAAATGCAAGCCATCACCTTCTGAAGGACAGCTGGGGATAGGTAATAAATGCTGGCCTTGCTAGTGATGCCCATACCATCACAATGAATAATGCAAAATAAAATGCAGGGAGGCAAAGTCTTGAAGCCAGTGTGATTGCAATTTTGTTCGCAACATTTATGGAGTCACAGTGTGTCTGTCAAGAATGATAGTTTAATATTACAAAGAAGGCTCAACACAAATCCGGTTATTCGGCCCATCTGGTTTATGATAGCATTTATGTTTGAGCTGAATTTCCTCTATCCTTCTTCATCTCCTGCTATCAGCAAACTCATCTTCTTGCTCTGCCTCAAACCTCGTTTGAAATGTATCCGTACTGTTTGTTGGAAAACCAGCTTGCGGGCAAAACATTCTATACTCTCACTCTTCCCTTGGTTCACAAGTTTCTCGTCATTTCTCTTTTGATTTCCTGGAGATGGTTTTGTCATTTTGGGTTCTGGTTTTGGTGTCCCCCATTCAGAGAATCCTCTTTTCAATATCTCATCTATCAAACCACATCCTACAAATGAATTAAAAAGAAAACTTTTCATAATATTATGAAGCTCAATTGAAATCACACTTCCCTTTCCTTCAGAAAGAAATCCCTCCCAGTTCAGCCATTCTCGATTATTACATCAAACTGCACAGAATATGAAGTATCATTAAATTGTTCATGCCAACTGAGACAGCACCTCCCAAACCCATGATCATTACCTTCTCTAAGGACAAGGGCACCAGATACATGGGAATATCACCATCTGCAAGTTCCCCTCTAAGCCACTCACCATCCTGACTTGAAAATATATCACCATTCCTTCAGTATCGCTGGGTCAGAATCTTAGAATTCCCCCCCTAAGGGCATTGTGGGTCAATCTACAGCAGGTGGACTGCAGCGGTTCAAGAAAGCAGCTCACCCCACCTTCCCAAGGGGCAACTAAGGACGGGCAATAATTGCTGATCCACAGCTCATGAGTGATTAAAAGCCTGATGGGTGATGGAGTATAGACTTAATAAGGGTCTCCACTCAATCTAATTCATTCTTCAGTTCCTTTTTATAGTATGATTAAAATAAACTTGTGTTTGTAAGATGTTAATTTTAACAAAGCAATTTTTATTGGTGACTGCTGACAATGTTGTGTCTCTGGTACAGGGTCTATACCTGTCAATCTATTTCAGCAAAGTATTGGCTCATACACCAACCCTGTTCAGGAAGTCTCTGCTGTGGCAATGTTTAAAAGTGGGGCTGATGGTGGAATGTGATGTGAAGTGACACAAATACAGTGTTAAAACTTTGAAAGTATAATGATTGGGTAAGTACCTGGTCTGAAATTTACAAGGGTAAGCATAGCTAGAGGTGACTGAAAATTGTGTGAGGTACAATGGTCACTGATCTGAAGGAACATTGACAATATCAGAGTTGATTTACAACCTACCACCTGGGCATAGACCGGTAATGAGGATTAAAATCAATGAAATAACAAGTCAAGCAATTTGTGTATCCATTGGTGTGTCCCCAGTGCCAGTGTTAACACCTGGACAACAAGATGAAAATCTGCTCCATCTTGTAAAGGAAGGCTGTAAGTCAAGGATGAATTGTTAAAGATAAATCTTGTTGGATGCAAGGTTAGATAGATAGCCTGCAAAGTCACTTGATTTATCCTTGCACAAGCAGAGAGACACTTTTCAGAACCTGTCCTCAGGAGATCGAATCAATTGAGACAAGTCTACAATAGCTCAGATTGCACATGATGGGGTAAATTCAGACATTGTGTGATCGTGTAAAAGGGTGATCACAAACGGAAGCCTCTTACATCTCATCAGATTTTTATGTCCTTTCTTGTCAGCAATGACTTTGTGAGATTGTTATTCATTATTGTGTAATTTCCAAATCAACCTCAAGCAGTGCAGGGGATGTATTAAGTGAGAAAATAGCTTTTCCATGCTCCAAACTTCTTTAATTTTGCCCTAATGCAAAGTAGATTTTTAAAGACAATGTTTAGCGTGCAGCTTTGTGAGAATTCACACTCCCTTCTCTCTTATTAACTCCTAAAACCCAGTGACACATTTGGGAAATGTAAGGCAGGCTGAATTCAACAACAATCATTCGAGACTGTGAGTCTGTGAAACTGTTCAATAGAGGATTGAGCTAACCAGACAAATACTTCAGAAAAGAGTGTTTACTTGACAGAGGAGAAGTTAATGATTGGGTACATTCCATTGGAGGCTACCATTTGGTTACTGATTTTCTCTGTATTGTAAGCCTTGGGTGGCCGTCTGTGTGGAGTTTGCACGTTCTCTGCGTCAGTTCCCTCCCACAATTCAAAGATGTGCAAGTTAGGTTAATTGTCATGCTAAATTGTCCGTAGTGTTCAGGGATGTGTAGGTTAGGTGCATTAATGTGTAGGTTAGGTCAGGGGTAAATATAGAGTAATAGGGTAGGGGAATGGGTCTGGGTGGGTTAGTTTCTGGAGGGTCTGTGTTGGCTTGTTGGGCCAAATGGCCTGTTTCCACACTTTAGGGATTCTATTTTCAATCAACCTGTCCAGGGATATGATGACACAACTATGGAGCAGGTGGGACATGAACTCAGGCCTCCTATCTCAGAGGTAAGGACACTATCACTTCACCACAAGAGCTCTCTGATTCTCTCAGCTATAATTATGATGGTTGTTGGTGTTACATGATGTGATGGGCCCTACCTCCAGTTCTCGTTGCTTAGCGAGTCTAAGGAGCTGTTCCATAGTCTCAGGTAGAGGATGGATCAGGAATAAATCACTGCAGAAGGGATTCTTGTTTTTGACCACAAGGTGTGTTTATTACAGCACAGTATCAATGCACAAGGTACATTAACTCTTTGGATTATTAACTATTACTAACCAGAGATAGCGATGACATCTGGAAACTGTTCTCCAGCCCAACTGCTCTGCCTCCAACTGCCCAAAGTGTCCTAGGAGACAGTGAGGACTGTAGAAGCTGGAGATCAGAGTCGAGAGTGTGTTGCTAGAAAAGCACAGCAGGTCAGGCAGCATCCGAGGAGCAGGAAAATCAACGTCTCGGACAGGAGCCCTTCATCAGGAATGCCCAGTGTCCTGTTGCCCACCTACGACTGTGTTATATATCATAGTGGGCGGAGCTTCCTCTTAGCTCAGATTAACCCATTAAGGTCCCAACTTCTTAAATTCTCCCTTTAGCTGAGGCACGGTGACCATCAGCTTAAACCATCACCAGCCATCTCTATCTCTTGCTCTCTAATGAGAGAACACTCAATGTGCTGTTAGGACTATGGTGATTTTACCTTGCTGACACGACACCCTCAGAAGTAATTTTCCACAGGGACCTTGAAATGTTTCAATGCTTTTTCAGTTTGGAATATTCCTGATGCACAAGTTCTGAAATGTCGAGATCATACTGTGCTCTGTATCACTGATGAAAGCAAATAATGTGCAGTTACAACAGAGAAAGAGGCCACTTTCCCATAATCCCGTATTAGCATTTATATTCTATAGGAGCAGAGACTCCAAAACCCAATTTTGCACCTAGTCCATGTATATTTTCACCCGATTCCTTCATCACTGTTCGAAACAAGTGCTGCTGTAGGAAGGTCACAGGATTGTGATAATGCAGATTATAATGCAGACCTGAGGATTATACTCTGGAAATCTGCATTCAATCCCCATCCTGAAAGATGGTGACATTTCAATTCAATAAAAGCCCACAAGAAAACGCTACCCCGATAGTGATCATGTAACCACTGCCAAATATTGTAAAATTCCATTTGCTTCACTAATAGCTTTTAGGGAAAGCAATCTGTCATCCTTACCCAGTCTGAACTCCACGTGACTCCAGACTCACAGCAATGGGGTCAAGCCTTAATGGTCTTCTGGAAAATTAAAGATGGGTCACAAATACTGGCCGAAACAGTGATGCCCAAGTCTCATGACTGAATTAAATAGAATGTGGATATTGATCGTGTGTTTTCAGGATTTGGCATGAAAGGAAAATCAGAACCAGATATGGAGAAATGCTTCAACCCCTGGACCTGTCAAGCCACATATCAGCCATCAAGCTGTCTGGTTGACTACTCAGCAGCCCAAAGGGGGGATTGGAGATGGAGGTTGAGTTGTCAGCTGACCTTGAAGGTGGTGCTTGCACCGTTTGGGATATAGATTTTTGGATTGGCCTCTGTAGCCACAGCAAGAGTGGCCTGACTCAATCCAAGAGCTGGTCAGAGCACAGCAGGGCCTGCCTGCTCACCATTAGTCGGCTGTAGAAGCCCTCATTGCCAATCCACAAATGAGAGAAGTGTGAGTGAATCGTGAATGAACAACTCGCCACGCTTCTCTTGTACCCATGCGTTTGGCAGCCTCCATGTAACTCCATCGTACTGATCACACAATCAGACATGATGGGCCAAATGGCCTCAATCATGTCACAACACTTACACAGTTCTCTGAGGAATCTGAGGCTTACTGTTCATTTCCGTATCTTGATCCCTATCTGACTATCGCCTCACATTTCCCTTTGCCTTTCACTGTTCCATTCTGCATGTTGTTTATCCATTCTGCAGGAGTTCTCACTTTCATCATTACTCCCTTCATCTTCAGCTCTTCCAGCTGAGACTGTTCAGACTGGCCTTAAGGACATGTTGCATTGGTCTTACAATCTCATCTGACTTGATATGCTCCAGGAAGACTCTGGAGTCTGTGCCACTGTCAGTGGTTTTGTGTGCTGTGTGTGTTACAAATCTCTTTGTGCATGTTGGGAATTACCAGTCCATGCTTTAGACAAGTTCTGGCTGAGCTGAATGGGTTTTTCTTCCTGTTTATGATGTGGAACTCCAGAGCATTATTCTGCTTTTGCATTGGGCTCTCAGAGTGATCAGGTTCCTCAGTATGGGTATGGTGCCATCATCCACCACGAAGGTAGAAGTGAGCTGTCTTCGAAAACGACAGTGGGCCATTCTATGTGCTTGGCCCTCAGACTGGTGTCAGGGAAAAGGACAGGCTTGATCATTCGGAGTGGGGTTTGTGGCCAGGAGCCAAATAAAACAGTTTGATAGAAACTTCGAAACTAGGAGCAGGAGTAGGCCATTCAGCCCATCAAGCCTGCTCCATCATTCAATATGATCGTGGCTGATCAGCCAACTCAGCACCCTGGTCCCACTTTCGCCCCTTAGCCCCAAGAAGTATATTTAACACCTTCTTAAAAATGTAGATTAATTAGAGGAAATTTCTGCTCTAGCAATTGATCCAGTCGGACTCCCATGACCGGAGTGATGGGCAGACAGAGAGGGCTGTGTGTGGCTGGGTTCTTATGGAAAGGAACTTTGTGATTTGCTGATGTAAGCCTGATGGCAGCTGCCAGAATAATTCCTTACTCAGTTAAACAACCTTCTGCCTGTTTTTTAGCATCTCCCCGGGAAGCTGAAATAATTGCTCTGCAAGAGTTTAGCGGTGGAGCCAATATCTGTGTGAATTGGGAACAGGCCATCCCACTGTTCTCTCAGTGTGGCTTCTATTTCCTTCCCATCAGAGAAGAGGGTATTACACACCCCATCCTCAACTTCACCAGCTTCATGCGGCATTGTTTGACCAAAAAGAACAGCAAATCAAGACCCACATTACAAATCAGAGTTATTTGGCTGGAGGTGAGAAGACTGATGAGCAAAGTTCCTAACTACTTCATATACCAAACAAACAGGACAGGAAATCAATGTTGATGTCGTGAAATCAATTGACTGCTAACAGGATATGTATGGAAAGTAGGAAATGATGGCATTCCCATCCACTAAATGAAATAATGTTCACCTCTGGAATTGGCCTGGAATGACTTGGAGTCATTCCTGGACATTTCACCATTTATGACTTTGATTTGAATGGGAATGTAACTTTTGACTCATGTTTCCTATCCAATGCTCAGTTACCAGGCTCCTTCACTTATGCTGAACATTAAAACCACGGTGGGCTATTCCTCCATCTTCACTTCAAACCTTGTTTCATATCTGGACATGAAGCTAAGCAGGGATTTCACATACTCTGTAAAGTATTAGTTAATCATCGCATCATAGAGTCATAGAAATCTACAACAGAGAAAGTCCTTTTGGCTGATCACATCCATGCTGATCAAAAACAAATCACTTAACTGTTGTGGTTCTGTTCGCCGAGCTGGGATTTTGTGTGGCAGACGTTTCGTCCCCTGTCTAGGTGACATCCTCAGTGCTTGGGAGCCTCCTGTGAAGCGCTTCTGTGATCTTTCCTCCGGCATTTATAGTGGTTTGAATCTGCCGCTTCCGGTTGTCAGTTGACAAGCAACATGAATTTGACTGGGACAACACTACTATTATAGGACAAGCCAAACAGAGAACAGCCAGGGAATTCCTAGAGGCATGGTACTCATCCACAGATTCAATCAATAAGCACATCAACCTGGACCCAATATACCAGCCACTGCAGCGGACAGCTGGAACTGACAACCGGAAGCGGCAGGGACAGGCCACTATAAATGCCAGAGGAAAGATCACAGAAGCGCTTCACAGGAGGCTCCCAAGCACTGAGGATGTCACCTAGACAGGGGATGACACGTCTGCAACACAAATTCCCAGCTCGGTGAACAGAACCACAACAACGAGCACCCGAGCTACAAATCTTCTCCCAAACTTTGAATCACTTAACTATTCAAATCTCCTTTTCCAGCACTTAGCTCATAACCTTGGTTGCCTTGACATTGCAAGTGCACACCTAAATACTTCTTCAATGTGATCAGGCTGTCTGCCTCTCCTACTCTTTCAGGCAGATCCCCAGATTCCCACCACCCTCTGGGTGAAAAAAAACTTTTCCTCATATCCTTCATTGAGATTTTTGATGAAGTGACAAAGATGAATAATGAGGGAATGTTCTGCTGGAATGCTGCATGAGTTTTCCCAGCCAGCAATGCCAATGTCCCATGAATAAATACATTTTTAAAAACTACATTGAGAAAAACTAATATTGACTCCCCCATCTGCAACCCCAACCCTCAACCCGAATCTGCCTCCATTTGCTCCACTCCTTTTTAATGCTCACTCGGAATGTGGAGGGGAGCAAGTGACAGGTTGTCAAATCGTCTTCAGTAGAGGAGGGAAGGCATTTGTAAAACTTACAAATAAAGTTAAGATAATTGTTAAATTGCTGAGTTGTTCTGAAAAGATGGATTGAATGGTCTCCTTCTGTGCTGGAAAGTTTCATGATTCTTGGAATTGTTTTCTGAGCTGCTCCTTTGGTAGTCTACAAGGAATCTGCTTCCCGTTCCCTATCTGTATCCAAATCCTACACCTTTCGTCAGATATTCTTATTTTTCACTAAGTCTGTAGTTTCTCCTGATTACTATCTGACATTTTACACAGAGACTGATTTGAGGCATTTAGACTCACTGATTTCCAAGTTTCCTGTGGTGTTTCAATCACACTGCTGGCTTTAATCATTTATTTGATCTGCCTCCCACCATGTTTTGGCTTCTCTGTTAATTCTTGATGAATAACCTTGATCCTTCGTTTCATCGTTGCCTTCTTCCTTCTAACACAGCAGAGATTTGTCACTTTCTTGATATTTCCACTAACAAGTATCTGCAAGTTTTGGTCCTGAATGATTTGCTGACCCTCATGGCATTGGCATCAATGATGATCGTCCCTGTTGCTTCCTCTGGGGGTTGGTAATTTCTTGCAGAAGCAGGAAGATTTGCAGCTCTCAGTTTTCTCCTCAGAATCACAGATCTTTGAATAGGACAGAGGAATGTGTTGGACCAGGAGAAAGCACTGCATCTCATTCAATGCAGTTGATCATCCTCAGGTCTGAGTGTCTGGGGATTACCACATAAACCAGTCTGCAGCTTTATTCACCATCACCTATATGGTTCTAAGGAAGCTCAATGGAGCTTTCAACTAGACACATTACCAACTTCCAAATGCAAGATTGGTTTCAACAATTTCCGTAACAATTTCTGTGTCCATTTCTTGAACAATAACCGTTCATGATGATTCTCATATTGCCATTCGTCCCTCCTTTCAGCTTATTTTTTGATCTTTGTCATCGTCAACTTGTTTTTGTCTTGCACTGTTATTCCTTTTCCTAATTAATCACTCTGCCTTCTCCCAATCACAGAATTCATCTTCTGTTGTCTCCTTCACCTGTCCCATTTTCCTGCTCCTCTTTACACCATGTTTCCATTTTCCCACCCCTCTTTACACCCTGTTCCCATTTTCCTGACCCCTCTTTACATCAGTTCCCATTTTCCTACCCCTCTTTACGCCCTGTTCCCATTTTCCTGCCCCTTTTTACACCATGTTCCCATTTTCCTGACCCCCTTTATGCCCTGTTCCCATTTCCCTGCCCCTCTTTACACCATGTTCCCATTTTCCTGCCCCCTTTACACCGGGTTCCCATTTTCCTGTCCCTCTTTATGCCCTGTACCCATTTTCCTGCCCCTCTTTACACCGGGTTCCCATTTTCCTGTCCCTCTTTACACCATGTTCTTATTTTTCTGTTCCTCTTCACGCCCTGTTCCCATTTTCCTGTGCTTCACTTTTCACAATTCTGATGAATGGTCATGGAGCGGAAAACTCAGGCTGGATATAACACGATGCCACTGGGTGTGATGTTTGTTATGCAGTGTGGATTGACGAGATAGATTCCCAAGCCTCTACTATTCCATCTACTCTCATAACAAGGAGAGTGTGTAGGCTGGTGAGAGCGGAAAGCCCATGTTAGTTTACAAGTTTGACAAGTGCAGGAAGGGAGGGTTACATTAGTTTGGAAGGTGCTATCTCAGCATCAGGTGCACCAGAGATAACAATCATAGAATCACAGAATCATCCAATCATACTGTACTGAATAGGCCTCTTTACATCAGTTCCCATTTTCCTACCCCTCTTTACGCCCTGTTCCCATTTTCCTGCCCCTTTTTACACCATGTTCCCATTTTCCTGACCCCCTTTATGCCCTGTTCCCATTTCCCTGCCCCTCTTTACACCATGTTCCCATTTTCCTGCCCCCTTTACACCGGGTTCCCATTTTCCTGTCCCTCTTTATGCCCTGTACCCATTTTCCTGCCCCTCTTTACACCGGGTTCCCATTTTCCTGCCCCTCTTTATGCCCTGTTCCTATTTTCCTGCCCCTCTTTATGCCCTATTCCCATTTTCCTGCTCTTTATGCCCGTTCCCATTTTCCTGCCCCTCTTTACACCGGGTTCCCATTTTCCTGTCCCTCTTTACACCATGTTCTTATTTTTCTGACCCTATTTATGCCCTGTTCCCATTTTCCTGTCCCTCTTTACGCCCTGTTCCCATTTTCCTGTCCCTCTTTACGCCTTGTTCCCATTTTCCTCCCCCTGTTTACACCATGTTCTTATTTTTCTGTCCCTCTTTACGCCCTGTTCCTATTTTCCTGTCCCTCTTTATGCCTGTTCCCTTTTTCCTGCCCCTCTTTACACGGGGTTCCCATTTTCCTGCCCCTCTTTACACCGGGTTCCCATTTTCCTGTCCCTCTTTACACCATGTTCTTATTTTTCTGTTCCTCTTCACGCCCTGTTCCCATTTTCCTGTGCTTCACTTTTCACAATTCTGATGAATGGTCATGGAGCGGAAAACTCAGGCTGGATATAACACGATGCCACTGGGTGTGATGTTTGTTATGCAGTGTGGATTGACGAGATAGATTCCCAAGCCTCTACTATTCCATCTACTCTCATAACAAGGAGAGTGTGTAGGCTGGTGAGAGCGGAAAGCCCATGTTAGTTTACAAGTTTGACAAGTGCAGGAAGGGAGGGTTACATTAGTTTGGAAGGTGCTATCTCAGCATCAGGTGCACCAGAGATAACAATCATAGAATCACAGAATCATCCAATCATACTGTACTGAATAGGCCCTTTGGCCCGTCGAGCCTACACCGACAAAAACTTCTCTATAGATACTCTAGTCCCACTTTCCCACACTAGGCCCCTCGCCTTGAACGTTACGACATTTCAGGCGTTCATCCAAGTTCTTTTGAAAGCTTGTGTGATTTCCTGCCTCAACCCCCTCCCCCCCCCCTCCACCACCCCTCAGGCAGTGCATTCCAAACTCACAACACCATCTGCAAGAAAATCCTTTTCCTGAAATCCACTTTAAACATCCCGCCCTTCATCTTAAAGTTATGGATACTCATTATTGATCCTTAAAATAAGGGCAACATCTGCTTTCTATCCACCCTGACCACGTTCCTCATAACTTTACCCATCTCTACCAGATCCCCCTCAGCCTTCTCTGCTCCAAAGAAAACAACCCGAGCTTATCCAGCGTCTCTTCATCGCTGAACCGCTCCATCCCAGGCAACATCCTGGGCAATCTCCTCTATATCCCCTCGAGTTCAATCACCTCCTTCCTATAGTGTGATGAAAAGAAATGCATTCGGTACTCCAGCTGCCGCCTGACTGAAGTCCTGTGCAACTCTAACATCACCTCTCTGCTCTTATAATCTCTGCCGTGACTGATAAAGAAAATTGTCCTCCATGCCTTCTTAAATACCTATTACCCTGGGAGTAGGTTCCCAGTTTTCCAGTGAGTGATCCACCCCCACACTGTCCTCAAAACAGGAGAGTGAATAGGATGGTGGAAAATTTGTGGCATCTGTGCTCAAGCTCCTCATGATCCCTCTGTTCCTCTGAGAGTCCTCGTGTCCCTCCATTCATTGAGTACTCCATTGTCTTGTTTCTTTTTCCAAAGTGCATCCCCTCATATTTATTAGGGTTCAATTCCATCTGCCACTGACCTGCCCATCTGACCAATCCATTTATATCCTCTTGTAAACCAAGACTTTTTTTCCTCATTGTCAACACCCAGCCAATCTTCTATTCCATCCCTCCCCTCTTGTTCCTATCTCCTCACTCCCTGAGGTGACCACTGAATACCCCCTGTTACCTGCCTGCAGGGATCCACTGGCTGTGGGCATCCTGGCATTAACCGTTGTCTTTGGCAGAGCTCTGGCACTGCCATTAATGCTGCTCACCAATTTGATTGGCTGGCGGCTACCGAGTGCAGCTTCTCCTGCCACAGAGGGCCAGACTCCTGCTTTGCATTCATTTAGCTGCCTACGTTGTGTGTAGGCCTTGGGACAGGCTTGTTCAGAGCATAGCCAGTCATTCTCCAAAGACAGTTACCCCTTCTTTCCACATGCATAAAACTTTGTCAAAAATACAAGTCTGCTCACACCAACTGACTCAGCACAGGAGAATAATATCAGGGTTAGTTCAGCTTTTACCCAGCTCCATTGACCCACAATCATCGATTTCCTTCCATTGATTTGCCATTCCCCTCTACATGCACTCCCTCCCCCTCCCACCTTGTGATTTTCTGCTCATTATCTTTTCTCTCGTTCTCTTTCTCTCCACAGATGTTGCCTGACCTACTCGCATTTCCATCATTTTCTCGGGTGTTTGATTCAATCGGATTTCTTACACTATTTTGCTTTTGAATTATTTATCACAGCCGTGGCTCATTGAGATGCACATATTCAGCTATCAGTCAGGAAGTTTAGAAGTTCCAGTCTCACTTCATAACAGCTCAGCTTTTTCTTCAGTGGAGACTTGGGAAACAGTGAACCAGCTGGAGGTGCCAACTTTCTAATAAAACTTCAAACTGCGGCCCATCTGTCCTGCCGATACACCTAAACCTTTCTAATGAAAAGCAGTAGCTATACTTTATAGTTCCTGTTGTCCTGGACAATATTTATCCTTTAACAGTTTTTGTTGAAGTTTTCCAGCATCTGCCATATTTTCTGCATCTATTCCATCATAAAATATCAAAACTCTTCCCAAAGCCTTTACACATAACCACCTAAACCCACTAGTGTGCTACGATGAGCTTTTTACACCTGCCTAATTGTCTTTTACATCTATTTAAGTTTCAATCTGTTAAACTGCCTAAAAGCCCCCTATATGTCCCATTATCACAGTGGAGGTGAGTGGGAAGACAGAGGGTTAGGACGCCTTTAAAACTGACAGAGGACAATTAAAAAAGCAATAAATAATGAGAAGATGAAAAATGAGGGTAACTGACTCCTGGTACTAAAAAAAATTAATAAAAGAGGGACTACGTGCCAGAGTTCTGAAGGAGATAGCTGAGGAGATTGTGGAGACATTGGCGATGATCTTTCAGGAATCGGAGTCAGGGAAGGATGTCACAGCACTGGCAAATGGCCAATGTAATGCACTGTTTAAAAAAAGAGAGAGGCCTGTTAGCCTGCCCTTAGTCATTAGTAAGATTTTAGAATCCATTAGAATCACATGGGATCTACGGTGATTTGGTAAATTGGATAGAAAATTGCCTTGGTCATAGAGGACAGAGAGTGGTTGTGGAGGTCTGTGACCAATGGAGCTCTGTAAGGATCAGTGCTGGGAACCCTGGTGTTTGCAATATATGTAAATGGTTTGGATGTGGGTGGTCTGATTAGTACGTTTGCAGATAAGATGAAAGTTGGTGGAGTTGTGTGTAGTGAGAAAGGTTGCAAAGTACACAGCAGGATATAGATCAGCTGGAAAATTAGGCAGAGAAATGTCAGATGGAGTTCAATCCAGACAAGTGTGATTGTGATGCATTTTGGCAGGTCAAATACATGAGGAAAGTATACAGGAAGTGGTAGGACCCTTAGCAGCACTGATTTACAGAGGGATCTTGGGATGTCAGCCCATCGCTCCCCAAAAGTGACAACACAATTGGATAAGGTGGTAAGAAGGCGTACGGCATGCTTCCCTTCATCAACTGGGGCACTGAGTATAAAAGTTGGCAGGGAGAAACTGAGTACTGCAGATGCTGGAGATTTGAGGCAAGAGTGTGGTGCTGAAAAAACACAGCAGGTCAGGCAGCATCTGAGGAGCAGGAGAATCGACGTTCCAGACAAAAGCCCTTCATCAGGAATCATAAAAGTTGGCAGGTCATGTTGCAGCTGTATAAGAAACTTTAGTTAGGCCACCTTTGGAGTATTGCTGTTGTACAACAAAATTGGAATTGCAGTTCGGGTCACCATGTGAGAGTGTGGAGAGGGTGCAAAAGAGGTCTAGCAGGATGTTTCCTGGATGGGAGTGTATTGACTAGAAGGAGAGGTTAGACAAACATGGATTGTTTTCTCTAAAGCTTCAGAGGCTGAGGGGTGACCTGATAGAAGTGCATAAAATTATGAGAGGCAGTGACAGGTGGATAGTGGAAGTCTTTCTCCCAGGGTGGAAATGTTAAATACTAAGAGCACATGAATAAGGTGAGAGGGAGAAAGTTTAAAGGAAGCAATTTTATTTTGGGTGGTGGGTGAGAGGTAGCAGGGAAGGGAAGTGGCAGAAACTGATTTAGTAGTAACATTTAAAAGGCATTCAGACGGATAGATGGGTAGGCAGCAAATCGATGGATAAGGACCATGTGTGGGCAGAGAAGATTGCTTTAGAATGGCATCATGATCACTGCAGATATGGTGGGCCAAATGGTCTGTTTCTGTGCTGTACAAATCTATGTTCTATGTTGTTCATTATTTGGTAAAATAGGGCTGGGTCAGCATAGCTTTGTCAAGGGAATGCTGCCCCATGTGTTAACTATCTTCAGCATGATGTTTGGAATTCTTTCAGGAGGTAACAAGCAAGTTAGGCAAAGGAGAGGCCAGTGGACGGGATCTATTTGGATTTCCAGAAGGCCTTTGATAAGGTGCTGAATGGGAGGCTGCTCAATAAGATGAGTCCATGGAGTTAGCAGCAAGGTAATGGTATGCGAAGAGAATTGGCTGACTGGCAGAAGGCAGAGAGGATGTAGGGAATGAAGGGCTCGTCATATGGGCGGCACGGTGGCACAGTGGTTAGCACTACTGCCTCACAGCGCCAGAGACCTGGGTTCAATTCCCACCTCAAGCGACTGACTGTGTGGAGTTTGCACGTTCTCCCCGTGTCTGTGTGGGTTTCCTCTGGGTGCTCCAGTTTCCTCCCACAGTCCAAAGATGTGCAACTTAGGTGAATTGACTGTGCTAAATTGCCCGTAGTGTAAGGGGCAGGGGTAAAATATAGGGGAATGGGTCTCGGTGGGTTGCGCATCGGTGTGGACTTGTTGGGCCAAAGGGCCTGTTCCCACGCTGTAAGTAATCTAATCTAAAAAAAAATGTTATAGTCAACAGATTTAATTGTAAGCACACTAGCTTTCGGAGCGTCGCTCCTAGTGCTACCACTTGATGAAGGAGCGACGCTCCGAAAGCTAGTGTGCTTCCAATTAAACCTGGTGCTGTGTGATTTTTAACTCTGTACACCCCTGTCCAACACCGGCATCTCCAAATCATATTTTCAAATGTGGGATGGTTATTTTGATATTTGCATTTTTTTGTTGATTAACAATTAATTGCACAAGGTTTCAATTACATTACTGTGAAAAATGACATTACATTTGTTCCTAATTATAGTGAAAAGTGTTATTGACCTGTGCGATGCAATCTGCACCAATGCCAGAACATATTCGGAGAATCAAAAGAACAAAAATCAAGAAAAGGATTGTCCCTGAATTCACAGGGTGTGCTATGACCTTTGATGTCAATGCATTGCACATAGTTTTACAGTGGACATGATTATTATCTTTGTCTTGCAATTTTTAACTGTTTGAATAGAAAGCATTTGTCTCCCTCAGACGCTAGGACAATATGTCGATGAGACTGTAATTGTTTCTAGTATAGTTTCTCATCTTTTGTAAGTATAAAGGATGGCCAAACACAATGTACAAATTGCTTTTGGGACCAAAATGTTCTATCTCTCTGATGGCTGTTGAAAGTTCAAAATTAAATTTGTCATGTCTCGACCAATTCTTTATCAGCCTGAACCCACAGATTGAAAATGCCCTTGGAATGATCTCACAGTATGCTGACTCAGCAAATTGAGTTGCGGCCCATGTTGTCTCCCTCCCTGGCATTTCCCCATGGCCCTTCAAGCTTTCTTGCTTCAGATAATGCTCTAATTCTCTTTTGAAAATAACAATATAATTTGTCTTCACCATACCCTCAGGCAACACATTCCAGGTCTGAACTGTGCACTCTGTTTCTTCAGGTTCAGTTACTTCTTTTGCCCATGACCTGAAATCTGTCTACTATGGTTTGCAAGCCTTCTATTATTTCAAACAATTCCTCCCTGCCTCATCTGCCCAGGTCCCTCTTGATTTTGAACACCTCTGTTAAATTTCCTCTCAACCTTCTCTTCACTGAGAAAACAGGCCTGGATTCTTCAATCTATCTCCATCCCTGAAGTTCCTTGCTCATAAAGCCATTCTTATGAAACCATTCTGCACTCTACTCTCTCAGATGCTTTCATATCCTTCCAAAAGCGAAGTGTACAAAATGGAAATGCAATACTCCAACAGACGCCGAACCAAGCCTTAATTTACTGAAGGTTCACTTCAACTCCCTTGTTTCAGTGTGTTATGCCTGAACTGATAAAGCCCAAGATCCCAGAGCCTCACAAATTACTTTCTAAACTTGCATTGTGCTCAATTTGTTTAGAAATTACCTCAGCTCTTGATGTTCATGCAATCCCTTTACAATTATATCATTTAATTTACAATTTCTTTCACAATTTTCCATTCAAAATAATTCACTTTGCAGTTAACTGTATTAATGTTTCTTTCCCATCTGACTGCCCATTCCATCAGCCTGATTGTGTGCAGTGGTGGTTTGTCCATATCCTCTGCACAGTTTTCCATGTTTTCTGTTGTCTGCACATTTTTGACTGGGAAACACAGGTTTATCGTTTTGAGGTGACAGTGTTGGGGGGAAGGTGGTGGTGGTGGCATGCGATTATAAGAAAAGAGTTTGTTTTGATCTGCAAGTGGTGATGACTAACAACTTACTGCCGTGAGAGGGGTAGGATTGGAATTGGAATTAGTGATTGGAAAAAGAGACAAGATGGAGACACAAACGGAATATTAGTCATCTTGCAGGATCTATGGCGATAAGAAGAGGAGGAAGGGATAGGCTGGATTGCTTTTACAGAGATCCAGCATGAACTTGATGGGCTGAATATCCTGCTTCTGTACTGTAATGAATCTGTAACTCTCTCTCATTAGAATGTCGCGGTCAATCTATTCAAGAAATGTCATCTCAGTAATGATGGGTTAACTGACCAACTCTCCATAGTTGAGTGTTGAGGGATAAATGTGAATCAGAGTATTCCTTATCCTCAATTGCTATCATGTGATCTTTCACATGAAACCGACAGCGTAGACATGATTGCGATTTAATCGTTTCTTTAAAAGATAGCAGGTCTGTCAGTGTAACTTTCTGTCAGCATTGACTAATGTACCAGCTTAGAATCTGGGTGTACTTTCCTGACAGACAGGGTGATGTAATGGACTGTATACTGTACCTTTACAATAGTCTGAATGCTTCAATAATCATCCAAAATTAATCAGGTCATAGATTTCATCCATCTCTGTTATTCTCTACAATTCTTCGGAAGTGCTCAGTGTTCTCCAAAATTACTGGAGAAAATCTCCAGAAAAGTTCTCTCTCCACTGATTTGTGCTCGCTTCTATGAAAACTGTTCATCACCTTCCTCTTCATTCACTGAACCTACATCAGTGCAACTTGTGAAATATTTAATTACCTAAGTCCCCATGTGTATATACAATGTTCAACTTCATTTGAAATATTTATTGAATTCATTTCTGAAGAAGTTAATTGATACATCATCACAATTAAGAAAGTAATGACAATCGATCAATGTAATGATGCAAGTGTGTTAGGATCCATGTTTACAAATGGAACCATCCACCTTTCAGACTGCTCGCTCTTTCTGAGCAGAAGCAGGAGAACATTACTTCCTTATCTAACTGTTCTGTTATAGTAGACATATTTCCCAGAAAAAAGCAGGCGACAGAGGGGGTAAAGTAAAGTCATTACAGTAAAATCCTTAAAAAATATATGCAACAAGAATGCTAGATATCCGAGCTGTGTCTCGGTTTGAAACTGAAGTGTAACAGACTTCCTCTCAAAATCTATTCAATCTCCAAGCAGATGGTGCTTGAATATTGCTGTGTGTAATGGAGGACTTCTTCGATAAAACCCACTTTCAGTTTGAATCAAGTCTCTGGTTTCTGGAACTGCTTGTGACTCCTCTCAGGATGGAGATATTGAACAATCCTACAATATTTATGTAAATGATTTTAATTCATCACCAGTTTGTGTTTAGTTACAGGGTTTATTTTCAACAGCCGAAACAAGCAAGTTCTCAATAAAATAAGTTTGACATCTTGCTTTACCTCCTTCCCCCAAATGAATCTTTTTGGCTGATTTCTATTCCTGTCTATTCATGTAGGTAATACAAATATGAATTGGATGATAATAAATGGTAATGATAATATTGAACAAAAATATAAAAAGCAGCAAGTGAAATCACATCAGCTGTGCAGTTGCATGCAAAAGAGGAAACCTTCAGTCATTACACAAATCTGTCACTTGTTCAGAGACTTAAATGTCAGCTCAAAGCACAGCAGAAAGAAAACAGGGCAGTCCTCAATCTAGCTCCAACACATTGAATCCTCCCGAAACATGAATAAATTATAAAACAAAGCTGTGAGTTGTACATTACTTCAAACGAGTGATGGACAGCCCTATGCAGTCAGCTCTTCAAAGCGAGGTGCCTTGAGGTGGCTATGACAAGGGTTTCAATGAGAAGCCGGCTTATTTGTTTCTACCTGTGTGTCTCCTGGGGGAATGTCAGGGTTATCTTTGCTTAGTACATCCCTACTCTCCTCACATAATAAATAAATTGCAGACAGATGATTAATGTTCTTATCCTGTGAATGTCAAATATTGACAGGTTGATGGAACTGTAAGGAAACATTACTTAAGTGAAATATTGATTGAAATGAAATGGCGTCAGATATTAAGGATACCTCTAAACAGCAACATTTTAATTATGCATTTCATTATGTACAGAAATTGGATGTGTTTAATTAGTCAGGAGTTGTTTAATGTTTGGTTTGATTCAGAAAGCAGATTGCACTCTTCCTGGGAACCAGGAAAGCTTGATTTGCTCACCATGATGACACCTGATACATCCGAGACATCTTGGAAAAGAGGCTGGAAATTTACATTCTCAGAAAGGAAACGTTTGTTAGACACACACCCACTTTCTTGCTAATGCTCAACTAACACATTGCAATTCTGAGCAACAAAAGGTTTCTTTTAACCTCTACGCTTTTAGTCAACAAAAATATACCAACCTTTCTGAACTATCAGAAATTACCATCACAGGAAATTGGGAGAGAAATGGTTGTTGGATGGAGTGATCATTAATGTCACTGCTGGAGTCTTGTTTGTTCTAATTTTTAAATGTTCATCAAAACATCTTTCCCTTTGTTGGGATTTTCATTTTCCTCTTTCCTTTTTTGTAGACGTGAGTTTCAATCTCAAACTTTATCCTGTTCTCTTTCTTTCGCAAAGTGACTAACTGTTGTCCATTTGCAACATTTCCTGCTTTTTTGTATTTCAGTGAGAAATGTCTAATCGATGTTGAATTGTTGAGAAGTGGAGATCAGCAGTTCAGCTGCTACAGATCATACCAAAGATGAAGTTCGAAAGAAGAGGTATTGGACTTGAAACATTAACACTGTTTCTATCTCCATAGAGGCAGCCAGATCTGCTGTGTTTTCCCAGTATTCTTTGTTTATTACATCAAACTAGAATTGTTCTAGAAATTGTGTTTCAAGTGTAGTAAGTGATTCTGGTGCATACGTTGCCCATAAACCGAACTCATTTTGAAAAGTACCTTTCTCCTTGAGTGTACTTGGTCCAACTGTTATCAGCTGTTTCATCAATAATCAAAGAAAGTCATTGATGAAGCGGCTGAAGATGGTTGGGCCTAGGACACTACCCTGATGAACTCCTGCAGAGATGTCCTGGAGCTGAGATGACTGACCTCTAACAACCACAACCATCTTCCTCTGTGCCAGACATGACACAAACTAGCTGAGTGTTCTATCTTGATTCCCATTGATGGGCCTCCTCAATGTTATACTTGGCCAAATGTGACTGTCACTGTCACCTCATCTCTGGAATTCAGCTCTTTTGATCCATGTTTGGACAAAGGTGGTCAGGAGCTGAGTAGCCCTGATGGAACCCAAAATGGGCACCAATGTGTAGGTTATAGCTGAGCTACATGATAACACTGACACCCTCCAACACCTTGCCGATGACTAGGATGATGAGTGGAACAGCCAAAGTTGTCAAATTGTCAAAGAACTGCTCAAATAAAAGTGTGGAGCTAAGAAAAGCAGTGTTGGCTGTTTCACTACTTCTGTTGACATGAGCATGTTAGAGGATTTGTGCTGCATCACAGATTTCACAAACTAACATTTTCACAACTGGGTGCCTGTCAGGTGAGTATTGTGTTCGTCAGCTACAGCTGCTATGAAACAGAAATGTTTGTTTTTATATGGGATTGTGCATTTAAATGAAATGTTTTTTTACTGAAAGGATTAAGTACATGTGAAATGTTTGTTTTCATAAGGGATTAATTGAAGGAATTTCAAACCCTTAAATGTTTGGTACCAGTATGTGTTATTTTTCAGCGGTGACTTTATCATCAGGCACATTGAATAATTTTCTATTTCCGCACACTCAGAATTAGTTAATCGGTAAATTACCCTCAAGGGCTAAAGGGCAAAGAATGGTAGCTGTGAGTATATGAGTTTACAGAGGTTGGCACTAAATTTGCACAGAGTTTATATCGAGCTGGCACGGTGGCTCAGTGTTTAGCACTGCTGTCGCATAGCACCAGGGACTGTGTTCAATTCCAGCCATGGACAACTGTCTGTGTGGAGTTTGCACATTCTCTCCAGGTGCTCTGATTTCCTCCCACAGTCCAAAGTTGTGCAGGTCTGGTGAATTGGCCATGCTCAATTGCCCATAGTGTTAGGTGCATTAGTCAGAGGGTCTGGGTGGGATACTCTTCAGAGGATAGGTGTGGACTTGGGCCGAAGGTCCTGTTTCCACACTGCAAGGAATCTAATTGACTTTCAAAGATGTGATGTTGATTGTGTACAGAGGCTATTTGAGGGGTTATGGGAACTAGCTGATTGGCTACAAAGGAATGGGTACACAGGCATTTCTTTACATGAAGATTATGGGGTAAGTGTGTGGATACAGGGAATCAGGTGGCACATGTTGGCATAGATGGGGCACAGAAAGCTTTGGAAGGTGTAGTGGTGGAAGTGTAGTGGTTATTTCCCTTTTAAGTCTTTGACCACAATGTCAGAGGCTGTAGGCATTGCTCTGCCTGCTCCCAGGAACCAACAGCCTTTTGTACTCATCCCTTGTCTCACAGCCTAACTCCCAACCAGTCAGACCAAAAATAGGAATTGCTGGTGTTTTTAAAGGTCAAGTACAGATAGCCAGGACTTTCCCTGTGTCTGTGTGAAAGCCTCTCTTCACCTTGACCCTGATTGGAGCTCTTGGCCTTTAAATTTCAGTTCTTTGGCTGCCCCCATCAGATAATTGCCCTTGCAGGTTTGGTACTGAGTTGCCAAGAGGGTATTTTGAAACAAAAACAGAAATTGCTGGAAAAGCTCAGCAGATCTGGCAGCACCTGTGCAGAGAAATTGGAATTAAAGTTTCGGTCTGGTGATTCCATTCTGAAGAAGGGGCACCGGAACCGAAACGTTAACTTTGATTTCTCTTCACAGAGGCAGCCAGACCTGCTGAGCTTTTCCAGCAACTTATGCTTTGATTTCTGATTTACAGCATCCACAATTCTTTCAGTTTTTATTGAGCTTTTTAGAACATCCTGGGATCATGGAAGGTACAGAATACTTGCAAGTTCTTTCGATCTTCTGTATCTTTCTGCTGAGGAAGTTTGATGTTCCATCCCTGCTCAGAGCTGTTCTCTGGCTGGGTACGTTTCCCCAGTGATCTACTTTCAAAAGAGGAAACATGATTCATCTGATCCAGGCTCTTTTCCGATGACTCAGCATGCAGAACACTGTGTGGGTGTCACTGTGAGAGGAATAATTTGCTGAAGTAGCCATCACCTGGTAAATATACACCAGGTACTGGTGGGAGGGACTAGATTAGGCTGGGATATCTGGGATGCATGGGCAAGTTGGACCGAAGAGTCTGTTTCCGTGCTTTATATCTCCATGACTCTATGACTCGAAATATAAGGCAATAAACTCTGTAATCAGCAACAACAACTTGATTTCTGTCACATAGAAATGTTAATAATCCAAAGTTGGTGTTCAGTCAGATAAGGTAATGTTAGGACATAAAAAAAAGCATAGATGGAAAATTAAGTCTTTAAGGAGTTACTTAAAGGAAGAAAGAAAGAGAGAGATGGAGACAATGAGATTTCTGGATGAAATTCCAGAGGTGAGAGCCCAGGTCACTGCAGGGACTGACACCACGGCTGCAGTGATGGGAATCAGGAAATGCACAAAAGGGGAACATCAGCACCTCGGAGGGTGGTCGGTTTGGATGAGCTTACAGAGATAGGGAGAGCAGGGGGTGGGGTAAGGTTGTCGAAGGATGCTGTGTTTTGAGAGATTTGAAATCAAGGACAAGAATATTAATATCAGCCAATACTTGGGCTGAATGTGAGCTCGGAATAACACATGAAACAGACTCAGAATGGGCATTACCCAAAGTTAGATAAACAAGTGAACTTCAGACTTAAAACATCTGACCTTTAACTTTCTTTATTCACAAGTGGGATGTTGGTGGTGCTGGCTCGATCAGTATTTATTGCCCGTCCCTAATTGCCCCTGGAGAAGGTGGTGGTGGTGAGCTGCTTTCCTGAATGTTTGGAGTTTTGCTGAATTGTTTAAACTGTAGCTGAGCTTTAATGTGATGCATAGATAGAAAAAATATTTTCAATGTTGGTCTGTTTTCATGAAATCATAAGTTGTTGATGTACCTATTAATATAAATATTGAAAATAAATTAAATGTAAAAAACTTAAGTTAACAGCATTATTAGAAGCTAAAGGCTCGAGCAAAAAGCCTTGAAATAGAATAATTAGATAAACCAAACATTTTCATTTACTCCTCTATCTATATCAAAGAGCTAATGAGCTGAAATGATTGAAGGAAGCTCACAGATTAAACCCTAATAGCGACAGCGTTCTGGCCCTGACACGCAGTCAGCACCTTGATTCAGTATAATTGCCTTGATTATATTTCAATTTACATGAAACCAAAATCCTGAAAAATTGAACAAAGATAGTGGGTCTCAAACTAACGTATGTTTCTTTTTGCAAATTGATTTGGAATTGATTTCCTAAACAATGAGCAATTCAGTCAACTCTCCCCAACCGTAACCAATATCATTATCTGAAGACCTCCCAAATGATATAATGGGATAGAATTTAATGCTGGTGATGATGGTCCCAGCTGCTGGTGTTTGTCTGTGAGAGCCCACTCCTCCCCACCAATATTCTAAGCAATCAGATACCTACCTTTGCAACACCAGCTAAGCTTCCAAAGGGGCAGATATTGTACCCGACAGAGCAGCCAGTTAATCGGAGGCCAACAGCTATGTTGTGGCACATTGAGCAGTGACTAATACAACATTACAATAGGACTAGAGGCTGGGGATTGCTGCTGGATTTCTGATGAGAGTTCAGTGAAGACATGATGGGGATAGCAGAGAGCGAGCCACCAGATGTTGGGAGGGGGCAAGGGTCAGTGGTTTCAGAAGCAAGACCAATGTGAGACTTTCTGACTTCCCTCCACAATTCTGTGTCCCTTGATTAGGTACAGTGATTGAAAATGAGTGACTTGTCTTCCCTGATGAAGGGGCTGTGCTCTGAAAGCTTGTGATTTCCAATAAACCTGTCAGACAATAACGTGGTGTTGTGTGACTTCTAATATTGCCCACCCCAGACCAACAGTGGCACCTCCACATCACCTTCCTTTAGGCAGCCATCAATCAGCCACTATCGTGGTAAATGGCGGACTAGGCTTGAAGGGCTGAATTGCCTACTCTCACTCCTATTTCATATGTTCCACCCAACTCCCAGGCAAACCTATCAGAGTTGGTGGCTATTTCAGGATCCCATGCCCTCCCTTGATTGGGGGGGGAGGCATTATGCAATCAGATCGGCATGATATTTGGGGTCTTGACCAATCAAATAGTTCCCTTCCTCCGACCTCACCTCTGGGTCTGGGGGGAGATTGGAGTCATGACTGCTAAATTCCAAGCTAAAATGTAAGTTTATAGTTGCGTATAACCTGTATTTTTTGATTATTAATCAGTGGGCTGTAGATGTCATTGGCTGGGTCATCATTCAGAGTCTGCCACATTGGGGATGTGTCATATAGAGGCCAGAAGAGGTAAGGACGGCAGTTTCCTTCCCTGAAGGACATTAGTGAACCAGATGGGTTTTTACAACAATGGTTACATCGCCACCAGTGCTTAATTGCAGTTTTTTTAAATTGGATTCAAATTTTAACAAACCTATATCCAGAACATTAGCCTGGGGGGATTCTGAATTTCCAGCCCGATGACATTACGTGCAATTTACAGGCTTCAGACCAACAGAGAGCTACCATTGCAGGTAGCGTGTGCAAATTGAAGCAGTGAGTATTCGGTACATGACTAGGATCTGCCCTGTTGAGCTACACAGGTCAGGTAAAAAAACAAGACTCTTGTTTGCACTCAGTCTAAATATTAAACATGGCATTTTACCTCAGCATCACAATTCTTGTTAAGTTTGTACTTGGTACCAAGGCTTCACATTAGGCTTTTTCCAACTTGCTGTGTGTCATCAAGATTGACATCAGATAATATTCAACACCATAAGAGTCCAAGGGCAGGCAGAGACCAGCATGAGATGTAAATCAGATGGAAACCGAGGATGAGCATGAAATATAAATATGCAAAATGACGGCTCCCTCACAGTATCCACAAGGGAAGACTTCAGCTACATGCCCTTTTCAGGGAAAAAGATAACCAAGACAAAGCTCATGACTTCAATATAAATGAGATAGAAGTCCCAGACAAGCTGAAAAGGTTTCAAATAAATAGCTGCTCGGCTTAGTTTATTTTTATGCAGAGTGCTGAGACACGGTCAGAACCAAATCTGTCAGGCTAATGACTTTGTTGGGAGGGAGTCAATGGATTTTGTGAAAACATTGGACATGGTTTAATTTAGTTCCCATTTTCAGAAAGGGCAACAAATCCAATACTGGCAACTGAGGATGAATGAGCCTCAGCAAAACTGAAGCCCAAGATGTGGTGGTTCACAGACAGGATTAGCAAAGTGACAGAAAGTGGAAGTGGATGGGGAATAATTAGAGATCAGGCTTGAAGGTGAAATCTAAAATGGACAAATGCACATAGAATAAAAAATAGTTGGACACATTTATGAATGGTGCAGAAATTGAAAAGAGTGAAGTTGAAAAAGTCAAGAAATCTTATTCCAATGAACAAAATGTCTAACAAAGTTTTTTTTAAAATATCCATTGGGATATGGTGTCACTGTCCAGGCCATCCCATTTGTCCTTCGGAAGATAGTGATGAACTGCTTCCTTGAACAAAGAACAAAGATCCTGACAGCACAGGAACAGGCCCTTTGGCCCTCCAAGCCTTGGCTGATCCCTATCCTCTGTCTAAATCTGTTGCTTATTTTCTAAGGGTCTGTATCCCATTGCTCATTCATGTATCTGTCGGAGATACATCTTAAATGATGCTGTCGTCCTTACCTCTGCCACCTCTGCTGGCAACATATTCCAGGACCCCACCATTTCCTATGGGAAGAACTTCCCACACATATCTCCCTTATCACTTTGAACTCATGACCCCTATTAGTTTAGTCCCCCCTTCTGGGGAAAACGTTTCTTGCTCTCCACCCTGTCTACACCTCTCATGATTTTGTAGACCTCAATCAGGTTCCCCCCTCAATCTCCCTCTTTCTAATGAAAATAATCCTAATCTACTCAACCTCTCCTCACAGCTAGGATCCTCCATACCAGGCAACATCCTGGTGAACCTTCTCTGCACCCTCTCCAAAGCACCCACATCCTTTTGGTAATGTGGTGATCAGAACAGTACGCAGTATTCCAAATGTGACCGAATCAAAGTCTTATACAACTGTAACATAACCTGCCAACTCTTGCACTCAATACCTATAGCTCAAATCCTCCAACCCTAGCAACATTCTTGTTACTCTTTTCTGAACCCTTTCAAGTTTCACAACATCTTTCCGATAGGAAGGAGACCAGAATTGCACGCAATATTCCAACAGTGGTCTAACCAATGTCCTGTACAGCCGCAACATGACCTCCCAATTCTTGTACTCAATGTTCTGACCAATAAAGGAAAGCATACCAAACACATTCTTCATTATCCTATCTGCCTGCAACTCCACTTTCAACTGACCTAGAGTAATCAAACATCTATTCCTAATCTCAATATCCATCATGTCTCTCTCCTCGGTGAATGCTGATACAAAGTACTCTTTAAGAATCTCACTCATTTCCTTTGACTCCACGCATATCTTTCCTCCTTTGTCCTTGAGTGGGCCAACCTTTCCCTAGTTACCCTCCCGCTCCTTATATATTAATAAAAGCTTCTGGGTTTTTCCTTAACCCTGCTCACTAAGGATATCTCATTACCCCTTTTAGCCCTCTTAATTCCTAATTTCAGATTGGTCCTACATTCCTGATATTCTTCCAAAGCTTCATCGGATTTCCATTGCTTAGACCTTATGTACGCATCCTTTGTCCTCTTAGCTAATCTCACAATTTCACCTATCATCCAATGTTCCCTAATCTTGCCATTTCTATCCCTCATTTTCACAAGAACATGTCTCTACTGCACTCTAATCAACCTCTCTTTTGAAGCCTCCCATATATGGAATGTGGATTTCCCTTAAACAGCTGCTCCCAAACTACATTCCCCAGCTCCTGCCGAATTTTGCTATAGTTGCCCTTCCCCCAGTTTAGCACTCTTCCTTTAGGACCACTCTCGTCTTCGTCCATGAGTATTCTAAAACTTACAGAATTGTGATCACTATTCCCAAAGTAATCCCCTATTGAAACTTCAACCACGTGCCAGGCTCATTTCCTAGCACTAAGTCCAGTATGGCCCCTTCCCGAGTTGGACTACTTGCATACCTCCTGGATGCTCCTTACAAATTCTGCTCCATCTATACCTTGAACACTGGGTGAATCCCAGTCAATGTTGGGAAAATTTCAATCTCCTATCGCCACTACCTTGTTGCTCCTACATCTTTCTATGATCTTTCTACATATTTGTACCTCTATCTCATGCTCATTGTTGGGAAGCCTGTAGTACAGCCCCAACATTGTTACCACACCCTTCCTATTTCTGTGCTCTGCCCATATTGCCTCGCTGCTCGAGTCCTATACAGAGGAACCTCGATTATCCGAATACCAATTATCCGAAAATCAGATTATCTGAAGGAGATCTCGAGGTCGCAATAGAAACATTACATCAAAGACGTGTTTCCAATAGTGATCGCATCTTTTGTTTACAGTGATTAAACAGGCACTGTCTCCAAATATCTGACCTCCCGCCCTCTCTCTCTCCCCACACTTTCCCTGGAGTTCTATACAGGTATACCCTAAACCCCCTTCCCCAGATAATCTCTCCAGCATTATCCTATACAGGGCAAACGTGGAATCTGTCAAAAGGTTGCAGTAAAAAGTTGAGAAAGAGAGAGAGAGAGAGAGAGAGTGAGTGAGTGAGTGAGTGAGTGAGCGCACTATTGGGAGACTTACCCCAGCAGCAGCAGCAACAGCCTTATTGTTGGTGTCCAGTCCAGCTGCCCCAAAAAGGGTGCAGGGGCAGTGCTGGACGGGGGTGAGGGGAGGCGCTGGAGGGTGGGGGGTGGTGTTGGGGGCCAGGTCTTGCGCACTGTGAGTTGCTGCAGTCTCCTGAACAGGGAGCAGGTTTTACAAACTCCGAGCCCCAGAGGAAAGGCATTTAATCGATTAACTGAATGAAATAGCTTCTGGATCAATGGTGCTGGAAGAGCACAGCAGTTCAGGCAGCATCCGAGGAGCTTCAGCAAAATCGACGTTTCGGGCAAAAG
>NC_057729.1:63683015-63700174 GCF_004010195.1 Chiloscyllium plagiosum | reverse complement strand
GCTCTCTGCCTTTATTCCTGATGAGGGGCTTTTGCCCGAAATGTCGATTTTGCTGAAGCTCCTTGGATGCTGCCTGAACTGCTGTGCTCTTCCAGCACCATTGATCCAGAATCTGGTTTCCAGCATCTGCAGTCATTGTTTTTACCTTGAATGAAATAGCGCCTGCCCATCTTGTTCGGATAATCAAGGCTCCCCTGTATAGTGCCCTCCTTCAGCACAGCTGTGATGTCCTCTCTAAGGTAACAGCTCCACCCCTTTTACCTCCCTCTCTATCCCGCCTGAAGCATCTATATCCTGGGACATTTTGTTGCCAATCATGCCCTTCCCTCAACCAAGTCTCAGTAAAAGCAATAACAATAATTTCTGCGGTCCATTTGTAGTCATCTCTTATTTCTTCTGAGATTATTCACTTTGAGATCCTTTTGTCCAGAATAAACTGCACCTTGTATTAAGGTTAACTGAGCATTATGGGCCAGAAAGTATACCAATGGAACAAACCTTTTTTAAAACTTTTATAATGTCCAACAGGTTCACGGCACGGTGGCTCAGTGGTTAGCACTGCTGCCTCACAGCGCCAGAGACCCGGGTTCAATTCCCACCTCAGGCGACTGACTGTGTGGAGTTGCACATTCTCCCTGTGTCTGCGTGGGTTTCCTCCGGGTGCTCCGGTTTCCTCCCACAGTCCAAAGATGTGCAGGTCAGGTGAATTGGCTATGCTAAATTGCCTGTAGTGTTAGGTAAGGGGTAAATGTAGGGGCATGGGTGGGTTGCACTTCGGTGGGTCGGTGTGGACTTGTTGGGCCGAAGGGACTGTTTCCACACTGTAATGTAATCTAATCTAATCATTTTAATTTGGCTTTTTGTAACATTGAATGCCTGATGAAGTCTTGGACTGCTATGCTTTTTATTAAACATATATATTTTCAGGATGTGAGGGTCTCTGGTAGGACCAGCATTTATTGCCTGTTCTTAGTTGCCTCTTGAGAAGGTGGGGGTGAGCTGCTTCTTGAACCGCTGCAGTCCATGGAAGGCCCTAAGGGAGGGAATTCCAGGGTTTTGACCCAGTGACATTGAAGGAACAACAGTATATTTCCAAGTGAGGATAGTGGAGGGGAGGGGTGGGGGGGTTGGGAGGGGGTTGGTGTTTGGATAGGAACTTGCAAATGGTGGTGTTCCCATGTATCTGCTGCCCTTGTCCATCTAGATGGGAGTGGTCATGGATTTTGAAGGTGCTGTATAAGGATAATTGGTAAATTTCTGCAGTGCATCTTGTAGATGGGTACACACTGAGGGAGTGGATGTTTGTGGATGCCGTGCCAACCAAGAGGGTTGCTTTGTCCTGGATGGTGTCATGCTTTTTTGAGTGCTGTTGGAGCTGCACCCATCCAGGCAAGTGGGAAGTATTCCATCACACTCCTGACTTGTGCCTTGGAGATGGTGGACAGGCTTTGGGGAGACAGGAGGTGAGTTACTCATTGCAGAATTCCTAGCCTATGTCCTACCTTTGTAACCTCTGTACATGTGAATCAAATTCAGTTTCTGATCATTGGTAGCCAGGACATTGACAGTAGGGGATTCAGTGAGGGTAATGCCATTGAATGTCAAGGAACAATCATTAGATTCTCTCGTGTTGGAGATGATCACAGCCTGACACTTGTATTGAGCAAATGTTGTTTGTCACTTGTCAGCCCAAGGGTAGATATTGTCCAGGTCTTGCTACACTTGGGCATGGACTGTTTCAGTATGTAGTGATGCCAACTGTTTTTCAATATCAATTAGAGTGATTGGGATTGGCTGAAGACTGGCATTTGTGATGTTGGGACCTCTGGAGATCTGTGTGTGCAAAATTCACTGTCACAGGGAGTGCTTGCAGCAAGTGGGATAATTTCATTTCAGGGCACTCTTGGACAACGATATCAAGGAGAAGGGATTAGAGGGTTATGATGGTGGATGGCAGAGACCAGGAAAGAAGTAGGAGTCTTTTACATAGGGTATAGTAAAGTACAGCAAAGGATCAGGCCCTTCGGCCCAACATTTCATGTTGACTATGATACCATTCTAAGCTAATTCCATCTGGCTATCTCTCTATTTCCTGCCTGTTTGTGTGCCTGTCTAAATGCCTCTTAAACATTATTATCATAAATTCTTCTTCCACTTTTCCTGACAGCATGTTCCAGGCACTCATCACCCTCTGTGTAAAAGACGTGCCACATACATCTCCTTTAACCTCTGCCCTCCAGCATTTGATATTTCCACTGTGGGAAAAAGACTGACTTTCTGCCCTACCTGTGCCTCTCACAATGTTGTAAACTTCTATCAGGTCACCTCTTGGCCTCCAATACTGTAACAAAAACAATCCAGGTCTGTCCAACTTCTCCTTCTCGCAAATACACTCCAATCCAGGTTAACCTCTTCTGCTCCCTCTCCAAAGTCTCTGCATCCTTCCTACAGTGTGGTGGCCATTACTGCACACAATACTCCAAATGTGCCTACATAAAGTTTTATACAGCTGCAACATGACTTGACAACTTTTAGTGTCAATGACCTGACCTTATTCAGTTGGGTTGGCATTATCAGGGAGCTATGAACTTGCATCCCAGGATCCCTCTGGATATCAGTGCTCCTAATGATCCTGCCATTTTCTGTCTACTTTCCTCTTGCATTTGACCACCCTACACTTGTCTGGATTAAACGCCATCTGCTATTTCTCTGCCCACCTTTCCAACTGATCTATATCCTCTGTATCCTTTGACAACTTTCTTCACTATCTACAACATCACTAATTTTTGTGTCATCTGCAAACTTACTAATCAGACTATTATGTTTTCATCCAAATCATTTGCATATATTGCAAACAACTTATGTCCCAGCACTGATCCTTGCAGAATACCTTTCAGTCAGAAAAACACCCTTCCTCAACTATTCTCTGTTTTCTCTAACCAAGCCAATTTTGCATCCAACTTACCAACTGACCATGGATCCCATGTGACTGCTATAAGAGGGATGTTGTGAAATATGAAAGGGTTCAGAAAAGATTTACAAGGATGTTGCCAGGGTCAGACGGTTTGAGCTACAGGGAGAGGCTGATTAGGTTGGGGCTGAGGGGTGACCTTATAGAAGGACATGGATGGGGTGAATAGCCACAGTCTTTTTCCCAGGGTAGGAAATACAAATCTTTACAGCAGAGGTTTAAGGTGAGAGGAGAAAGATTTAACAGGGATCGAAGGGACATTTTCACGCAGAGGATGGTGTGTGTGTGGAATGAACTGTCAGAGGAAATGGTAGAGGTTAGTACAAAAACAACATTCAAAAGTCATGATTTAGAGATGCCGGTGTTGGACTGGGGTGTACAAAGTTAAAAATCACACAACACCAGGTTATAGTCCAACAGGTTTAATTGGAAGCACACTAGCTTCAAGCACAACCACCTGATGAAGGAGCAGCGCTCTGAAAGCTAGTGCTTCCAATTAAATCTGTTGGACTATAACTGGTGTTATGTGATTTTTAACATTTAAAAGGTATCTGGATGTGTACTTGAAAAGGAATATGGGCGAAGTGCTGGCAAATGGATTAGATCAATTTAGGATAACTGGTCAGCGTGGACGAGTTGGACCAAAGGGTTCAAAGTTTGTGCGAAGATTTGTAGCTCGGGTGCTCGTTGTTGTGGTTCTGTTCGCCAAGCTGGAAGTTTTTGTTGCAAACGTTTCGTCCCCTGGCAAGGCGACATCATCAGTGCTTGGGAGCCTCCTGCGAAGCACTTCTTTGATGTTTCCTCCGGTGTTTATAGTGGTCTGTCCCTGCGCTTCCAGTTGCCCAGTTTCAGCTGTCCGCTGTAGTGGTTGGTATATTGGGTCCAGGTCGATGTGTTTGTTGATGGAGTTTGTGGATGAATGCCATGCCTCTAGGAATTCCCTGGCTGTTCTCTGTCTGGCTTGCCCTATGATAGTAATGTTGTCCCAGTCGAATTCATGTTGCTTGTTGACAACATTCAAAAGTCATGATTTAGAGATGCCGGTGTTGGACTGGGGTGTACAAAGTTAAAAATCACACAACACCAGGTTATAGTCCAACAGGTTTAATTGGAAGCACACTAGCTTCAAGCACAACCCCCTGATGAAGGAGCAGCGCTCTGAAAGCTAGTGCTTCCAATTAAATCTGTTGGACTATAACCTGGTGTTGTGTGATTTTTAACATTTAAAAGGTATCCGGATGTGTACTTGAAAAGGAATATGGGCCAAGTGCTGGCAAATGGGATTAGATCAATTTAGGATAACTGGTCTGCGTGGACGAGTTGGACCAAAGGGTGCATTTCCATGCTGTCCAACTCTATGACTCTATGACTCGAATCTTCTGGACCAGCCTACCATGAGGGACTTTGTCAAATGCTTTAGTCAAGTTCATGTAGACAAAGTCCATTGCCCCACCCTCATCAATCATCTTTGTTGCCTCCTCAAAAACCTAAATCAAATTTGTGAGACAAGACCTCACTCGCATAAAGCTACATTCACTATCCCTAATAAGGCCATTCTTCTTAAAATGTGAGTAAATCCTGACTCTATGTATCTTCACCCATAACTTCCCTATCACTGACATAAGGGTCATTGGCCTGTAATGTCCTGGATTATCTCTATTGCCCTTCTTAAGAAAGATCATTGGCTATCCTCCAGTCTTCTTGATCTTGCCTGTTGCTAAAGAGGAGACAAAGATCTGTCAATGCCCCAGCAATCTCCTCTTTTGTCTCTTTCCATGTCCTGGGATAGATCCCATCATGCTCTGGGGACTTTACCTTGTTTTTCAAGACATCCAACACCTTATTCTTTATATCGACCACAAGATATCAACATTACTGCTCCCTAATCTTACTAGTGTCTATGTCCTTTTCTTTGATGAATACCAATGCAAAGTACTTATTAAGGACCTCACCTACTTCCTCTGGCTCCAAGCATAATTTCCTTCCTATATCCTTGAGCGGATCTATTCTTTCCCTCGCTACCTTCTTGCTCCTAATTTATGTATAAAATGCCTTGGAATTCTCCTACTTGCCATGGGCATTTCATGCTTACTTGTATCCCTCCTAATTCCTTGTTTAAGTTCTTTCCTGCTTTCTTTATAATTCTCAAGGACCTTGTTTGATTCTAGTTTTGTAAACTTTGCCATAAGCTTCCTTTTCTCTTTTGACAACATTTCCAATATGTCTTGTCATCTAGGGTTCCTGAATGTTCCTGTCCTTATCTTTAATTCTCTCAGGAACATGCTGGTCCTGAACTCTGATGAACTGGTCTTTAGAAAATGTCAGATGTGGATTTACCTTCAAAACGTCTACCCCAATTTAATTTCTTCAATTTCTGCCTAATACTGTTGTGATTAACCCTTTCACCCAAGGATAAGTCTTATCCTTATCCATAAATATCTTAATGGTTGCTGAATTATGATCATAGTTCCCAAAATGCTCCCCAGGCACATTGCCCCAATACTAGGTCCAGTACAATGCCTTCCCTAGTTGGACAATCTCCATATTGTTTCAAGAAATATTCCTGGATGCATCAATTCTATGTTGCCCCATCTAGCTCCGGCACCACAGGAGTAGTCGACAATAAAATAACCCACATCAACAGCCCTGTTGTTTTTATATCTTTCCATAACCTGTTTAAATATCTGTTCCTCTGTCTGGCTATTGGGAGGCCTATAGTATAACCCTCTCACAGTGTTTGCACCTTTTTTATTCTTGAGTTCTCCCCATAAGGTCTCACTGGTTGAGCCCTTCAGCATGTCCTCTCTTAATACAGCTGTGACATTCTCCTTAATCAATAATGTAACTCACCCAGCCCTTTGACATCCAGCTCTATCTCATCTGGAACATCTAAACCCTGGGTCATCGAGCTTCTGTCCTGTCCTTCACTTAACCAAGTTTCTGTAATGGCTGCAACGTCATTGTCCCACGTATTAATCCAGGCTCTAAGCTCATCTGCCTTACCTGTAATACTCCTTGCATTAAAATAAACACACTTCAGTAGCCCAGTCCCTCTGCATTCATTAACTGGCCCTGTCTGTTCTTCCAATTAGACTTAGTTGACTTAATTTCTACCTTCTCCTAAATCGCTCCAAATGCTAATGCCCTGCTCTGACTCCGAGACCCCTGCCATACTCGCTTAACAAAGCATAAATACAGGCATGGACTATTTTGACCAAATGGTCTGTTTCTGTGCCATATCTATCTTATGTAATCTAATTTAAAGCAGAAAGAACAGAACCCATAGCATCATTTTGTAAATTAAAATGAAGCAACAGCATATGCCAAAGATATTTATGGTCAGTCATACATTCCTGAAGAAGGGCTTATGCCCGAAACGTCGATTCTCCTGTTCCTTGGATGCTGCCTGACCTGCTGCGCTTTTCCAGCAACACTGTTGTGGTTCTGTTCGCCGAGCTGGGAATTTGTGTTGCAGACGCTTCGTCCCCTGTCTAGGTGACATCCTCAGTGCTTGGGAGCCTCCTGTGAAGCGCTTCTGTGATCTTTCCTCCGGCATTTATAGTGGTTTGAATCTGCCGCTTCCGGTTGTCAGTTCCAGCTGTCTGCTGCAGTGGTCGGTATATTGGGTCCAGATCGATGTGCTTATTGATTGAATCTGTGGATGAGTGCCATGCCTCTAGGAATTCCCTGGCTGTTCTCTGATTGGCTTGTCCTATAATAGTAGTGTTGTCCCAGTCGAACTCATGTTGCTTGTCAACTGCGTGTGTGGCTACTAAGGATAGCTGGTCGTGGCGTTTCGTGGCTAGTTGGTGTTCATGGATGCGGACCGTTAGCTATCTTCCTGTTTGTCCTGTTTTTCCAGCAACACATTTTTCAGCTCATGCAGTTCACAACCCCATTGTAGTGAGTGTCCTTTAGTAGAGCATCTGGCATCATAAATTCAACAATTAACTGTCGCCAATTTTAAATAATTGATATATGATGTTATTGTTCAGAGAATTATATAATTTTAATACATGGACATTACGCCAAAATGTCTTTCAGATATCTTAATCAATTAATGAACTCGTTTATGTTAATATAGACTGGAACAAATTCTTGCCATTAAACTTAATATTATAGCACGATTTTATAAGGCAGTGTTGAGCAAATATTAAACAGATGTGAATTAATCTAATACTGTGTTAAATATGTCGATTGGCTTAAATGTAGGGTTCTATTATGGTTTAAATAATTATATGACTGGAAAAAAAGGAAAGCACAACTGATTGGTGACTGCTCAGTTTCAGATTTGTAGTTGTTTTGTCTGTGTGGTAATTATTTATTCAGCAGTTATTTCTCCAGAAATGGGTTGATTTTAAACTGCCCAGGGTCCAGGGTAAAGACACAACATAATCAAGGGCCTAAATTTCAGGCCTTATTTACTGACTAACCTACTGCCCTCAAACGCGAATGTGGAAAGGCCACCAGTTTCCAGTCCCATTAATTTCTGGAGTACTTTATTTTACTAATTCTCATTTCCTTTAATTCCTCCATTCCAATAACCTTGCTTCCCTGATATTTATGAAAAGTTTATTTGTTTTCTAAGAAGACATAATTCAAATAGTTGTTTCACAGATCTGTCATTTAGTCATTTTCTCTGTTTCAGACTGTAAGGTGTCCTCATCTGGGGACCAGATGTAACTAACTCTTGTTAGGTTAAGAATGGGGAAACTGGGATTGTACTCCTTAAAGTTTTCAACAGTGGCTGATCATAGGAAACAGACAGTCATGCTTTATGAGTATATTTTGGGTTACAAAAACTTTTATACCAGACTTCCCAAGGTCACTATTGGGACCCTTTCTTCCTTCGTACAATCTAGATCTTTTTTCTTATTCATTCAACCAGCTGTTGCTGGTTGGGCTACTATTTATTGCACAGTGCCAACTGCCCAGTGAGGAGTTGAGAGTCAATCTCATTGCTGTGAATGTGGAGTCACATGTAGGCCACACAGGGTAAAAATGACTGTTACCTTCCTGAAGGGAAACAGTGAACCAGATGGAATAATTTTCCTAACAATTGACAAAGGTTTTGTGGTCATCATTAGACTTTTAATTCCAAACATATTTGCAAAATTAACTTCAAATTCCAGCATCTGCTAAATCAGGATTTGAACCCAGTCCCTGGAATACTATAAGGGGTAGGCCATTTAGAAACTTCTTCACCCAGAGAGTGGTGGGCGTGTGGAATGCTCTGCCCCAGAGGGCAGTGGAAGCCAAGTCTCTGGATACTTTCAAGAAAGATTTGGGTAGAGCTCTTAGAGATAGTGGAATCAAGGATTATGGGGATAAGGCAGGAACAGGATACTGATTGTGGATGATCAGCCATGATCATAATGAATGGTGGTGCTGGCTTAAAGGGCCGAATGGCCTACTCATGCACCTATTGTCTATTATCTATTTGAGTCTCTGAATTATTACGTCTATGTCAGAGTGACCATTCTCTCAGTGATCCAGTGAAATGAACACCAGACCCATACTGGAGTTGCCCACTTCCCTTTGACTCCATGGACAGCAGCAAGCTAAGGCCCCTGACCATTTTTGAGCCAAGACTGAGGACTGACCTTGACCCAACCCTGAGCAGACTTTGCAGGACAGCTGCATGTGACCAGCTCCCACACCAGTGTTCAGCAGCAGCTAACTAACCTGTCTGTGGGGCAGTAACTTAAAGGGGTCTGCTCAGTGCGGGCTCTGGTGAGATAGTTTGACAGAATTGAGTAAGAATCCAGTAAGGCCTATCTTGACATTGAGATCATCTCAATGACCAGCATTGGGCAGTGGTGAGTGGTCGATTAAGAGAAATTAAGGGCTTTTAAACATGGCAGAGATGTGAAGGGCTTTGATGAATTCTGGGTTTTCCAGAGAGTGGTGAATCGTTTTGACAGCAAGCATAGGAAGATGGGCCTATGTTCAGATGTGAGATTGGGGCAGCCAGCTAATCAAGTGAGTTTAGTAAGTTACAGTGAGAAATCTTGCTAGGCCTCACAGTGGAAATCCTTTCTAAAAATCCAATGTAACACACCAAAAAGAAAGAAGTTTCAGCCTGTAATGTGGAACTGGTTAACCTGCTGTAGTGACTGACACAAAAACATGCACTGAAAATACACAAATCATCAGAGCCTATGGTGGCCCATTGCCTCGTTTACTATAGCCAATCCTCTTGACCAGAACAGGGTGAGCCCCTTGACAGACTGTGGCAATACCCCCTGGCCAACTGTAATCCAATTAAGGACTGCTCCCCTTTGACTTTCACACATGACCATCTGTTTGAAACACATGCAGCGTGTTTGTTACCGAATCTGCGAGCACATGGTGTAGGCGTTGCATTGATGTTAGCTCAGTGCTGTACAGTGACATGTCCTTGCAAACTCAGAACTCCACACACTCACAAGTTGGTTTCCTCTTCCCATGCACTGAAATGAAATGCAGGCCACAGTGTTTGGCATCCAGTAAGTCCATCAGTGTGCACTGAGGAAGTAACACAATCCAGACAGAGGTTGGCACCATTCAAGTAAATGCAAACTGAGTGAGAACTAGGAAGGTAAGTGAAGAGCCATTAGACACATCATGTGCAAATGTAACAGGTGTGTGTAATGTGTGTTGGGGTGTGTGTGTATGTGTGTGTGTCTGCCGCTACATGGAAAAGAACCTGCCGGAACTCGCAGTTCATAGTTGTTCCTGAGTTCCGAAGTTAATGGTGAGTAGCTGTATGAGTCAGTCCTAGAGCGGCCATGATATTGTGTAAATGGTCTGGATGGGGCAGACTTTGTCAGGTGTGTCCAGGAAGGATTGCTGACTCAATCTGGAGAGAGGCTGACAAGAGAGAAGGCCATATTGAATTTGGTGCTTGACAACGAACCAGGCCAAGTGTCAGATATCTCAGTGGGAGGGCATTTCAGTAACAGTGATCACAATTCCCTGACCTTTACTATTGACATGGAGAAAGACAGCAGCAGAAGTTATGGGAAAGTATTTAATTGGGGAGGGGGAAATTACAGTGCTATTAAGTAGGAACTGTGGGGCATAAATTGGGAACTGATATTCTCAGGGAAATGCACAACTGCAATGTGGAGGTTGTTTCGGGAGCACTTGCTGTGAGTGCTGGACAGGTTTGTCCCAGTGAGGCAAGGAAGGGATGGTACGGTGAAGGAACCTTGGGTGACAAGGAATATGGAACATCTCGTCAAAAGACAAAAAGGAAGCTTACTTTAGGTTGAGGAAGCAAGGATAAGATAGAGCTCTAGAGGGTTACAAGGTAGCCAGGAAGGAACTGAAGAATGGACTTCGGAGAGCTAGAAGGGGGCATGAGAAAGCCTTGACGGGTAGAATTAACGTAAACCCCAAAGTGTTTTACACTTACATGAGAGACAAGAGGATGGCAAGAGTGAGGTTAGGGCTAATCAGGGATAGTGGAGGGAACTCGTGCCTTGAGTCAGAGGAGGTAGGGGATGTTCTTAATTAATTTAGTGGTACGATGGCTCATTAGTTAGCGCTGCTGTCACACAGCACCAGGAACCCAGTCTTGATTCCAGCCTTGGGCAACTGTCTGTGTTGGGTTTGCACATTTCCCTGTGTCTGCGTGGGTTTCCTCCAGTTTCTTCCCACAATCTAAAGATGTGCAGGTGAATTGGCAATGTTAGATTGCCCATAGTATCCAGGGCTGTGTAGGTTAGGTGCATTAGTCAGGAGTAAATATAAGATAGGGGAAAGGGTCTGGGTGGGTTACTCTTTGGAGGGTCGGTCTGGACTTGCTGGGCCAAAAGGCCTGTTTCCACACGGTAGGAATTCTAATTCTAATACTTTACTTCAGTATTCACTACTGAGAGGGTCCCTGTTGTTCATGAGGACAGCATGAAACAGGCTGATATGCTCATACAGGTTGATGATAAGAAGGAGGAAGTGCTGGAAATTTTCAAAACCATGAGGATAGATAAGTCCCCTGGGCCAGATGGGATATACACAAGGTTTCTAAAGGAAGAGAGGGAAGAGATTGCTGCGCCTTTGGCGATGATCTTTGTGTTCTTACTGTCCACTGGAAAAGTACCAGATGCTTGGAGATGGCAAATGTTATTCCCTTTTCAAGAAAGGGAATAGGGATAACTGTGGGAATTATCATCTAGTTAATCTTACGTCGGTGGTAGGCACATTATTGGAGAAGATTCTGAGAGACAGGATTTATGATTGTTTGAAAAAGCATAGCTTGATTAGAGATAGTCAGCATGGCTTTGTGAGGGGCAGGTCATACCTCACAAACCTTTTTGAATTCTTTGACGATGTGACAAAACACATTGATGAAGATGGAGCAGTCGATGTGGTGTTCATGGATTTTAGCTAAGCATTTGATAAGGTTCCCCATGATGGGCTCATTCATAAAGTAAGGAGACATGGGATACAGGGAAATCTGACTGTCTGGATACAGAATTGGCTGGCCCACAGAAGACAGAGGGTGGTAGGAGATGGAAAGTATTCAGCCTGGAGCTCAGTGACCACAAGGATCTGTTCTGGGACCTCTGTTCTTTGTGATGTTTATAACTGACTTTGATGAGGAAGTGGAAGGGTGGGTTAGTAAGTTTGCTGATGACATGAAGGTTGGTGGAGCTGTGAATAGTGTGGAGGGCTGTCGGAGGTTGCAATGGGACATTGACAGGATGCAGAACTGGGCTGAGAAGTGGCAGATTGAGTTCAAACTGGAAAAGTGTGAAGTGATTCACTTTGGAAGGTTAAATTTGAATGTAGAATACAGAGATAAAGGCAGGATTCTTGACAGTGTGCAGGAACAGAGGGATCTTGGGGTCCACATCCATCAATCCCTCAAAGTTGCCACCCAAGTTGATAGTGTTGTTAAGGTGGTGTCTGGTGTGTTGGCTTTCATTAACAGGGGGATTGAGTTTAAGAGCTGTGAGGCTTTTCTGCAGCTCTATAAAACTCTGGTTAGACCACACTTGGAATATTGTGTTCAGTTCTGGTCACCTCATTGTGAGGACATGGAAGCTTTAGAGAGGGTGCAGAGGAGATTTACCAGGTTGCTGCCTGGACTGGAGAGCATGTCCTATGAAGAAAAGTTGAGGGAGCTAGGGCTTTTCTCATTGGTGTGAAGAAGAATGACAGGTGACTTGATAGAGGTTTACAAGGTGATGAGAGGTTTAGGTAAAGTGGATAGGCAGAAACTTTTTCCCAGGACATAAATGACTATCATGAGGAACATAATTTTAAGGTGATTGGAGGAAGGTTTAAGGGAGATTTCAGAGGTTGGTTCTTTACTCAGAGAATGGTGGAAGCGTGGAATGCACTGCCAGCAGGGAGTAGAGTCAGATATATTAGAGACATTTAAGCAGCACTTAAATAGGCACATGGAAGATAGTATAATGTTGGTTAGTTTGATCTTAGAATAGGATAAAAGGCCATCACAATGTCGAGAGCTGAAGTTCCTATACTGTTCTGTACTGTTCTATGGTCCATGGCCGATGGTCAATGGCCGATAGTTGATGGTCTATGATGTGGTGAGGCTTTGTGGTTTGCTGCAACTAGCTTGTATAGACATGGCGCTGAAGCAGATGGTAACCAAGGAGACTGTAGGGATGTTCTGGTGCAGAAACATTGGATGATGGCAGAGGCAAGCATTCATCA
Source organism: Chiloscyllium plagiosum (assembly GCF_004010195.1). Classification (NCBI taxonomy): domain Eukaryota; kingdom Metazoa; phylum Chordata; class Chondrichthyes; order Orectolobiformes; family Hemiscylliidae; genus Chiloscyllium; species Chiloscyllium plagiosum. The sequence goes on along the minus strand of NC_057729.1, from coordinate 63,687,537 downwards.
GGCAGCAGTCTCCAGTTTCCTGCTCTGATTGACACATCAGGAGCTTGTAACATGAATCAGTGAATGAGAAGAGAATTAGGAGGGATATATGAGTGATACAGTTGGGGTATTCATGAGATGCAGTGCATGGAATTAAAGTACAGGCAGTTCTTCCATAGTGTGATGATTTCATTCTCCTGCAGCCCTGCCTTATAGAAAATCATGCTTTAGATTCAAGTGTTGACAATGTAATCGCGTTACAGCCAATACACGTTTTCAAAGAATTCGTCAATCACGTGATAGTGCATTTGCGTTAAAGAAATGCACATTACAGCACAACAACCTACAGTCCCTACTCAATGCCAAGATTCTGAAGGCTCCATTTAAGGCTTGAGTGGAGCATCAGGAAAACACTTCTCGATTTTGAGAATCAGGTGTGTTTTAATTCTACCATCTTTCCTCACTGTGAACCCACCGCACCAGGGAGCGGAATATTCCACATGTGTGTTTTTTAAGATGTCAGATTGCAGGAAGGGATTGTGTTTGCATGTTATTTACAGATGAAGCTTAAAATCTTTTTTTTTTTAAATAGCTTTCTCTTCAAGAGCTTTCAAACTGAACACATCAGGAAAACTGGTCCCAATGGCTCATTGAAGACATCTCCTATCCGATCCCAACTGGAAATATTTCTTACAGCTAGAATAGGTGAGAAATTGAAGGTATATTAAATGCAGTTAACAGTGAGTGATATTTTGTTTATATTGTTACATGAACATCTGTTAAGTTTGAAGTTAAGTTCAAGGTCTGTTTTGCCATTTGCCATTCTGTGAACATTATGTTCCAGTTTGTTGGGTGTTGGCACAGGGTAGGTACCAACTGTTCCTGGTCTGGAGATTGTCGTAAAGAAACATTCAGCAATGTGGCACAAACACAGTAGGTCTGCACAACACACTGTTGTATCAACCAGGATAGGTTTTCAGAAAATAACACCCACAATCTTGAATTACATGTCAAGATTTCACACACAAAAGGACAGGAAACCTTCTTTTCATGTGTAGAATCCAACATTCGATGTCTTTGTATCTGCAACAAGACCTAAAATGGGTAAAACCTTCACTTGTATTTTGAAAGCAAAATATTATAAAAGTTTAAAAACTGAATAGAGAACAGTAGACGCTGAAAACAGTGAGTAGACTGGACAGGAGAAATGGAGAATAAGACAGTGTTAACATCTTTCAACTGAACAGGGAAAACATCAGAACTCAGATGTAGGTATTGCCAATGTATTGTCGTGATTCATTGGTGAAAATGAAACAACTTTACAAAACAGTGTGTGTTGGTCAGGTTACTGATCAATTGGCAAGGTATTCTATAAACTAAAGACTAAGAGGGTGAATTTAATAATTGTGATGGGGACTTTGTCTATTAGTTGGTGAGTTAATAGTAACCGAGTGATGGCCCTTTCTGGGAGCACCAATGAGCTTTGATCTTAACCAACCAGTTCATTGCTTACTATCAGGGTCCCAAGGTGAGATTTAGGAGCTACACCAAGGTACTCCAACAACTACAATCTTTCCTTTTTATCATTCTGGGTATGATTCCAACCAATGGAGACATTTCCCTGCAATCCCATTGAGTTCACTTTTGTTAGGCCTTTTTGACATTATATTCATCAAATGCCGTCTTGATGTCAAGGTCACTCACTCTCAATTCAGTTTACTTTCAATTATGGACTTTGGCAGGAAGAGTAGAGGAGTTGGATATCATTGAAATAAGGAAGAATTGCTGAAATCTGCAAAAAAGAGGGACTTGCCATGAACCACAAAAAGCTCGCATCCAAATTCCGCAGGTCATAAGGAAAGCAAATAAAATGTTGATCTTTATTTCAAAAGAATTGGAATATAAAAATAAGGATGACACACTAAATCTGTACAAGGCATTTGTCAGACTATACCAGAAATACTGTGAATAGGTTTGGTTCCCAGTTTTGGACATTTGGACAGGGTAGATGTGGAAAAGTCATTCTCCCTGGTGGCAGAGTCTGGAACCAAACGGCATCAGCTCAGAATAAGGGTTCACCCAACTTGACAGTGATAAGGAGGAACCTCTTCTCAGAGACAGTAGTGTATTTGTGGAATTCTTCAGACTACAAAGGGCTGTCTGGAATGGGTATTTTCGAAGCTGAGATAGATAGATTTTTAATCAGATAGTGAATAAGGGTTGTGGGGAAAAGGCAGGATTGGGAAGGTTTTGTTTCTAATTTATAGAAAACCTGTCTGGGGCCCAATAGAAATAGATTTCTCCGAGAGAAAGGAGCTATTTCAGAACAGTTAGAAAATGAGTTACCTAGATATTAATGTTTTGAAAATTCCAGACCCCCAGACGTGTTTGGCTGGAAACCTGAAGGGGTAACTTGAATCTAAGAAAGTTTAAGCTCAGTTATGTGAATAGTCAAGGTGAAGGTTAAAGGTCTCAAGACTATGAATTGAAGTAAATGTATAAGTTAACACTAAACTTGTGAGAGAAGTGAATTATCTTTGGTATATGAGGACTGTAAAATAATGGTGTTAGGATAGATGGAATTTTGTTCTGCTATGTGTTTTTAAAACTGCAAAATTGTGTAAACAATTTTGTTTGTTCTATTTTAATTTTATTTCTTTGGTGTAATAAACTTCCTTTTTATTGTTAAAATCAAATTTGAAGCACTATATGTTCATCTCTTATTGAAAGGCCACCTTGTTAAAACAGTAAGGAAAAAACAAGCCAGATTAATTTCTGGGATCTGGTGTATCCAGTAGGAACATCAGTTCGGATTATAACACTATCATTCTAGCTTTTAGCTCTGTCAATCAAATACTGTTCCCACTGTTTAAGGTGTTTTAGTCCAGCATTATAGGTCCACCAGATTTTTATTTTATTTTTAGATATGTCTGGTGCTATTCCTGGCCTGATCTCTTGCAGTCAGTGGGCCAGAACTGATCTTTGAGCTTGACGATAATGGATGACATGACAAACTTTGAAGTTTCAAATTGTGGCTGAATACAGTTTTGCTGTTGATGACCCACAGCAACTCATGGATGCCTGGTTTTGAGTTGCTAGTTCTGTTCTGCAGCTATCCCATTTATTGAATTGGTAGATCCACACAGAACCATGGAGAGTATTTTCACTATGAGGACCAAACCATTTCTGTGCAAGACCTCTGTAATTAGTGCTTGTTGTGGTGTTTTTGCTTGTGGAGAGAAGGCAGGAGAATGGGATTTAGAAATGGCAGATCAGACTTGATGGATCAAATGGCCTAATTCTGCTCCCACATCTTATGGTCAAGCTAACTTCTTCCTTCTTGTTACCCTACGTCCCCCTGTGCTGCCATCTCTGCTGTCAGCAGGACAGGACATATCCAGGAATTGGTGCTGTGGTATCTGCAGCTTTGTTCAGGTCAGCTTTGTAAATATGACTATGTCAGGATGTTGCTTGACACTGATGTGGTACAGTTCTCCCACTTTGATATAGGCCTCTAGATGCCATCAAGAAGAACATTAGAGGTTACTATCAAATTGTAAATATTTCCATCGATAACTAAATAGGAAGAGATTAGAGAAAGTAGTATCAAAAATAGAAATTGCTGGAAAAGCTCAGCTGGTCTGGCAGCATCTTTGAGAGAAATCAGAGTTAACTTTTCAGGTCGAGTGACCATTCCTCAGAACTCTTCGAGAAAGTAAACATTGAACCATTAATGATAAAGACAGTGAAACCAGAGTGGGTAAATAAAGAAAGAGCAGAGACATCAAACAGGTAATCTTTTGTATCCATCTTCATATTGGAGACACAAAAACAATTTGTTAATAATGGAGAACAACTAGTCTTGGTTGAATAATGATCTTATGGAAATCATTATAATTAAATTAGTGGGACTAAATGGGAGTAAATCCCTTGGAGCTAAGAGCATAGACTACAGGGTTTCCAAAGAGGCAGCTACAGGCATAGACCATAAGAAATGGTAACTGGAGCAGGCCATTCAGCCCCTTTAGCCTATTCAGACATTTGATAGGATCATGGCTGAACCGACATACCTCACATTCACTTTTTTGTGTTTTACCCATCACCTTAATTCCCCGAATCATTAAGAATCTTCAAGTTCTTTGAGAAGGTGACCAAACAGATAGATGAGAGTAAACCAGTTGATGTGGTGTATACAGATTTCAGCAAAGCGTTCGGTAAGGTTCCCCACAGTAGGCTACTGTACAAAATGCGGAGGAATGGGATTGTAGGAGATATAGCAGTTTGGATCAGTAATTGGCTTGCTGAAAGAAGACAGAGGGTGGTGGTTGATGGGAAATGTTCATCCTGGAGTCCAGTTACCAGTGGCGTACCACAAGGGCCGGTGTTGGGTCCACTGCTGCTCGTCATTTTTATAAACGACCTGGATGAGGGCATAGAAGGGTGGGTTAGTAAATTCGCAGAAGACACTAAGGTCGGTGGAGTTGTGGATAGTAACGAAGGATGTTGTAGGTTACAGAGAGACATAGATAAGCTGCAGAGCTGG
>NC_057729.1:63642629-63683001 GCF_004010195.1 Chiloscyllium plagiosum | reverse complement strand
TGAAAGTTGCCACCCAGGTTGACAGGGTTGTTAAGAAAGCATACAGTGTTTTAGCTTTTATTAATAGAGGGATCGAGTTCCGGAACCATGAGGTTATGCTACAGCTGTACAAAACTCTGGTGCGGCCGCACTTGGAGTATTGTGTACAGTTCCGGTCACCGCGTTATAAGAAGGATGTGGAAGCCTTGGGAAGGGTGCAGAGGAGATTTACTAGGATGTTGCCCGGTACGGAGGGAAGGTCTTACGAGGAAAGGCTGAGGAACTTGAGGCTGTTCTCGTTAGAGAGAAGGCTGAGAGGTGAATTAATAGAGACATATAAGATAATCAGAGGGTTAGATAGGGTGGACAGGGAGAGCCTTTTTCCAAGAATGGTGACGGCGAGCACGAGGGGGCATAGCTTTAAATTGAGGGGTGACAGATATAGGACAGATGTCAGAGGTAGTTTCTTTACTCAGAGAGTAGTAAGGGTATGGGATGCTTTGCCTGCAATGGTAGTAGATTTGCCAACTTTAAGTGCATTTAAGTCGTCTTTGGATAAGCATATGGACGTACATGGAACAGTGTCGGTTGGATGGGCTTCAGATTAGTATGATTGGTCGGCACAACATCGAGGGCCGAAGGGCCTGTACTGCGCTGTAATGTTCTATGTTCTATTAATCTATTTCAGTCTTTAACATCACTAGGACTCTGCTGTCACATCTCTGTGTTGGTAAGGAATTCCAAAGACTCTCAATCTTCTGAAAGAAGAAATTCCTCCTCATCTCTGTCTTAAATTGGTATCCTTTTATTCTGAGAATTTTGCCCTCTGGTCCTATACATCTCCCTTAGGGGAAATACCATCTCAATATTTACCCTGCCAAGCCCCTTAGGAATCTTATCTGATTCAATGAGTTCCCCTGTCGCTTTTCTAAATTCCAGTGAGTAGAACCTCAGCCTGTTGAACCTTTGCTTGTGCATCCCAGGATCATCCTGGTGAACCTTCTCTGAATTGAAGATGGATTGGTTCTGATCTTCCTGAATCCCTTTGATTCTAGAGCAGTAGCCAAGGCTTAGAACATGGCAAATATAATACAACTCATTAGGAAAGAGTGGACAGAGGAAATAAAATATCCAAAGGCCAGTTGGTCTAACATTACGATGGTGTGAAATCTATTGTTAGGCTCAGATGAAAGAGCACTTCAAAAATGACATAATATGCCTGAAAAGAGTCAACATGGATTTCTGAAATTCAGGAAAATTGTGTTTGACAAACCTGCTGATGCTTTATGAAGATAAGTTGTTCGGGTAGATTGGGGAACTAGTGAATGTAACATTTGGTTTGGATTTAGCACTTGATGAGATGCTAAACAAGAGATTAACATACCTAATTAGGACACATGGGATTGCAAATAATATATCAGCAATAGATTAAGGATTGGTTAATGCCAGAGAACAGAGTATCAGAATAAATGAGACCTTTTTTGATTGGCAAATTGTGACTAGTGTGTACTTGAGGGATCCATCCATGGGTCTCAGCTGTTGAGTATCTGTGTTAATGACTCAGAGGAAGGGAATTGAAGTCAATGTATCCAAGTTTAATAATGAGACAATATTTGATGGGAAAGTAAGCAGTGATGAGGTAAGGAGATTCCAAATTGATGTGGGCAGGTTGAATGTGTGCAGCTAGATTATGGCAAATGGAAAGTGATGTGGAAAACTGAGAAATTATTTGCTATTGTAAGGAAAAATACAAATCAGATATTTTGTGAGCCATGAAATACAGAAAAAAAAAATGTTCCCATTTGGAGGAACGAGCTGTTCTTTGGTGTAGAAAATAAAAAGTTGACATGTAGGCAAAGTTTCTGCATGAATTCATTGTTGATTATCCTGAAAATAAACATCTGGTTCTCTAATGCCCTTCAAGGAATGAAATCTGCCATCCTCATCTGGTCTGGTCTACATATAATTCCAGAGAGAAAGTGAGGGCTGCAGATGCTGGAGATCAGAGCTGAAAATGTGTTGCTGGAAAAGCGCAGCAGGTCAGGCAGCATCCAAGGAACAGGAGAATCGATGTTTCGGGCATGGCTTATGCCCGAAACGTCGATTCTCCTGTTCCCTGGATGCTGCCTGACCTGCTGCGCTTTTCCAGCAACACATTTTCAGCTTTAAAATATAGAAACCTGGTCCATGCTTTCTGAAGAAAGCCTGGGTCTGAAAATCAAGAGGTTTGGGAATTTTGTGTATTTATTTTATAAAGCCTAACCCTAAGTGAGGCTTGATATCCGACATGCCATCCCAGTGAGTCATGACATTTCTTGTGTTCAGTCCTGATTTAGGAGATAACGTTTTAAAATTAGGGATCATCCTTTCAGGAGAAAGATTAGGAGTTTTTTTTCCTCTTGCGTGTGACTTTGAAACTCTCTGCCTCAGAAGGCAAGGAAGAGGAATCATTGAATATATTAAGACAGGGGATACTTTCTTGTTTGGCAGGGAATCGAGTGTTATTGAGACTAGAAATGTATTTGGAATTCAAAACACAAATTGGACATTATCTTATTAAATGTCAGAGGGCTAAAGGGGCCAAATTGTCTACTTCTGCACCTATTTCAAAAGCGGGTTTGTTCATAATTCTTCTCCTTTAAGCCTTTTTGCATTGCTTTGCTTGACTATCTTCCGGTGTTTCTTTTCCACCTCAGCACCAGAAACAACAATAGAACCAGCCCTGCCAACCCTGCAAAGCCCTCCTCACTAACATCTGGGGGCTAATGCCAACATTGGGAAAGCTGTCTCACAGACCCATCAAGCAACAGCCCGACAGTCATACTCATGGAATCATACCTTACAGACAATATCCCAGACACTACTATCACCATCCCTGGATATGTCCTGTCCCACAGACCCAGAAGTGGCAGCACAGTGGAGTACAGTCAGGAGCGAGTTGCATCTGAGTCCTCACATTAACCCTGGACTCCATAAATTCTAATGGCATCAGGTTAAACATAGAGTCACAGAGATACAGTGATCTAAAGGCCCTTCGACCCACTAAGTCTGTGCCAGTCAAACAACCAACTCCCTATTCTAATCCCATTTTCCAGCACTTGGCCCATCGACTTGCAGGCCTTGGAATCACAAGTGCATAACTAAATCCTTCAATGTTCTGAGGGTTTCTGCCTCTCCCACTCCCGCTGGCAGCAAGTGTCAGATTCCCACTACCTTCGGGTGACAAACGCTTTTCCTCCCATCCCCTCTAAACCTAAACTAAAACAGAAATTGCTGGAGAAACTCAGCATGTTGGCACAGCCTATGGAGAGAAACAAAGTTAATGTTTCAAGTCCAGTCACTGAAGGAGGGTCACTGAATTGAATCGCTAATAGTGTTTTCTCTGTGTAAGCTGCCAGATCTCAGAGTCATACAGAATCATAACAGACCTTTTGGTCAAACTCTTCCTCACTGACCAGACATCTCATCTGGATTAGTGGTGCTGGAAGAGCACAGCAGTTCAGGCAGCATCCGAGGACAGGCAAAATCAACGTTTCGGGCAAAAGCCCTTCATCAGGAAATCATCTGACCTCGTCACATTTGCCAGCACTTGGCCCATATTCCCCTCAAATCTTTCCATTGATATACCCATCCAGATGACTCTTAGATGCTGTAATTGTGCCAGTCTCCACCATTTCCTCTGGCAGCTCATTCCATAAACGCACCACCCTCTGGGTAAAACTTTTGCCCTTCAGGTACCTTATAAATCTTTCTACTCTCACCTTAAACCTATGTCCTCCAGTTTTGGACTCTCTACTTTGGAAAAAGATATTGGCTATACACCCCATCTATGTCCCTCATGATTTTATAAACTTCTATAAGGTCACTCTTCAGCCTCTGATACCCCAGGGGAAAAAAGCCACAACCTAATCAGCCTCTCCCTATCGCTCAAACCTTCCAACTTCAGCAACATCCTTATAAATCTTTTCTAAACCCTTTCAAGTTTAACAACATTCTTCCTATAGAAGAGTGACCAGAGCTGAACACTATTTAAAAGTGACCTAATTAATGTCCTCCCAACTCTTTCCTTCAATGCTGTGACCAATGAATGTTTTGTTCAGTTTCTCCAGCAATTTTTTTTTGCTCTTTGAGTTTTAATTGTTTAATTGTATTATTCACTGACTTACGTTTCCCTTTATATATTTTATTAACTGTTATGTCACGGGGTAAACCCTTCTGCTAATTTAAACCAAACACAGAAAAGCTCACCTCACCCCATAATCTGTTAAATATGAGCAATAGAGAACTCTCAAACTTGCCCTATTTAAAGAAAAAAAATAACAATGTATTCTTTAAGTCCAAAAGAAAACATTAAACAACAACAGTCTACAGCTCTAAGCCTCCTTTGTCTTAACAATTTATCCACCTCCCACTCAGAAACAATATACTGATCCAATAAAGCCCCAATTAAATTTACAGCAAATCAATTTTCAAAGCCAATTGTCATCTTCAGGAGTCAATCTTCCTCTGTCTCTGAATTTCTAATGAGTCATCTTTGATCTTCTGTTGCAAAGATGTTTCATACGAGAACGATACCTGTCAGGGAGAGGGTCTGTGGGCAGCCTATCAATGGCAGTAGGTGCTCTTTGTCTCTGGCTAACTGTTCAAAAGGTCTGCTTTTTATACCCCAAAACGTCAGATCATCTCATTAGTTTGATATTGTCAAAACAATAAAATTCAAATTTGATTGGGGTTTGGTATGTTGGAGCACAATTTAAACTGATAGGTTGAATTTGAATAGTTGTGAAAACAACTTATTATCTGAGTTCCAGCTCAAATGTTACATCTCCAAACTGTCCGGTACACTCTGTGCCTGCACTCAGTCACATGATAGGTGCTTGCCAGCTTTTCAACTTGCATTCTCTCTTAAAGGTACAGTACACTCCTTCAACTCCACAACAACTGTACCACCAAACTTTGTACTATCTTAAAATTTTGATCAGAAAATACACTCACCAGAGTCTCACTAAACAGCCATCTCCTTTCTCTATAGTCGAACAAGAACCCATTTTAATTCAATCCAATGAATCTAGTTCTGTTTCTGCCTGGCTGCCATAGTACCTTTTCCTCATCTTCTCCTCTCTGTGATGCTGACTACATGTCTTGAGTTCTTCATCTTGACCGTTCCTCTCATAAGTAAGCAGACAGCCAACTTTTCCATGATGTCACCCATTACTCAGTATGTATGTGGTAATTTTAATACAGTCATTGAGAGACCTTTAGGTGGAAAGGAAGATGAAAGATGAAACATTTATTTTGTGAAGCTGCAGCTAATGGCAAGGATCAGCCATGATCTTGTTAAATTGCAGATAAATCTGAAGGAGTAAATTTCTTCCTGCTGCTCCTCTTATGCTGTTTAGTTTCTCTTGAGAAATGCACTAAATGAGAAATCCCAACACGTCTTAGTGATGTTGGGCTAAGTTAGTGAAGATCTGGCTCCTCAAGCTTATCCAAATGCTGGAGAAAGGCAGCTCCAAGTCCCAGGTCAGCTTTCAGTTGCTCTGGACAATCCTGCAGCGCTTCCAAAGATAAGTGTGGAATTCCTTCCCAGGAAGCTCAAATTTCTTTCTTTTCATTTTGCTTTACAAAATACAATAAAAGCAAGCAACTGGTTTTATAAAGCTAAAGATTAAGCTTGCCTGAAAACTTGCGTATAATTGTTGTTCATGAAAATTTTGGATAATGAACCATGAGCCTCAGTTGAAGAACCTGTAACATTGTACCATTGTTTCCCAACCTTGCTTCTCATCCCTTGGGCCCTCTTTCTTCCCATTGACTGCCACTCCTTACCATTGCCAAGTAGCCACAGCATGTACACAGGTCCAGCCTCACTGAAGAATATCACTTTATACCCATTGGCATTTTGTACAGTGCAGATCCGACTGTGTTGTGTTTAATGTGCAGCTCCAACCATGTTTCATTTAGCACTGCTGAAGTGAGAGATGCTGAATATTATCAGACCTAATCAGCCATAACAAATGGAACAAGCATCTTGCCTTGCTGACCTGTTGGCCTAGATTCTGACACTCACCGTGATAAATCAATGATCTGCCACTGTGTATCCAGTAACAACTTAGTCCACCCTCAGCTGTAAGAACATAGACCAAGGAAGAAAGCACTTGTGCTTTGAGTGACATGATTAATGCAGCATTCAACCTTTACCTTTTCTCTATTCACTCTTGGGATGTGGGAGTCACTGGCCTGGCTGGGTCAGCATCTATTGCCCGTTCATAATTCCCTGGCCAAGGTGGTGGTGAGCTACCTTCTTGAGCCACTTAGTCCGTGTAGTGTACATATACCTGCACTGCCCTTAGGTAGGAAATTCCAAGACTTTGACCCAGTGACACTTAAGGAATAGCGATATATTTCCTAGTGAAGATAGTAGTGGTTGGGAGGGGAATGCACAGAAGCTGGTGTTCCCGTGTATCTACTGTCCTGGCCCTGTTATTGTGGGTTTCGAAGGTGCTGTCTAAGGAGCCTTGGTTAATTACTGCAATGCAGCACTCAGTAAACACTGCTGCTTCTCTGTGTCAGTGGTGGAAGGAATGGATGCTTGTGGATGTGGTGCCAATCAAGTGGGCTGCTTTGTCCTTGATGGTGAAAAATGTCTTGAATGTTGTTGGAGCTGCACCCATCCAGGCAAGTGGGGAGTGTTCCATCACACTCCTGACTTGTGCCTTAGATAGTGGAAAGTCAGGGGGTGAGTAACTCACCACATTATTCCTAACCTCTGACTTACTCCCATGAGCATTGTATTTATATGGAAATCCAGTTAAGTTGCCATTCAATAGTGATTTCACCCAATATCATTGTTTTGAGGAATACTACTTATGGGGATGCATTTTTGACATAAATATAGATATGGGGTGTAGTCTCAGAAGGAAATTGCTATAAACCTATTTCCAATCCAGGATTGCACCCACACAATCAATAGAACTCTTCATCTTTACAAACGTCTGAGATCTCTGTGCGTCTCCAATCCTGGCCTCTTGCCCAGATATCTCCAAGTGTGGCTCAGTGTCAAAGTTTATTTGACAATCTTCTTGTGAAGATCCTGGGGATATTCCAAGACATTAATTGCCAATTGCTGTTGGTTAGTCACTTTGTCTATCTTAGAGCATTCACAATTTGCTCACTCACCTCTTCAGTACCTCCACTAGCCTGATAGTATTGGGTGAAATCACTGTAATTTTAACAAAACAAAATACTGCTAACAGCACTATTACTTACCTCATGTACAAGTGAGCATTTCATAATTTCAATAATGTCACATGAATCGAATTTATTTTGATAAGTTTTTTTTGAACAAGGTCAAATCTCAGCAAAAACATTTCGCAAAAGCTAATCTATTACAATCAGGAAAGGAAGATGCTGTAATGTCGAATCCAGTTTCCTCCCGTTTAACATGTACAGATGTGATCACGTGAAATCCAGCAATCACCTTTTCTTGAGATATTTACTTCAAGTTTCTAAAGTATCCAAAAGTCTCCAGTTTTTTGTCACTGACATCAGCTAATGCTTTATATTGGCTATTGAGGGAGTGCAGCACAGGTTCACGAGGTCAATTCCTGGAATGGCAGGATTACTTTACACTGAAAGACTGAAGCGACTGGGCTTATATACCCTTGAGTTTCGAAGATTGAGAAGGGATTTGATTGAGACGTATAAGATTATGAAAAGATTGGACACTCTGGCAGTAGGAAACATATTTCCACTGATGGGTGAGTGCCGAACCAGAGGACACAGCTTAAAAATACGGGGTAGACCATTTAGGACAGAGCTCAGGAGAAACTTCTTCACCCAGAGAGTAGTGGCTGTATGGAATTGTCTGCCACAGGGGGCAGTGGAGGCCCACTCTCTGGATTCATTTAAAAATGAGTTGGATAGAGCTCTCAAAGATAGTGGAATCAAGGGTTATGGAGATAAGGCAGGAACAAGATACTGATTAGGAATGATCAGCCATGATTATATTGAATGGCGGTGCAGGCTCGAAGGGCTGAATGGCCTACTCCTGCACCTATTGTCTATTGCCTATTGTCTATATTGGGTACACTGACTACCTCCTTTCATTGCTTTCTTTCTTCCCAACAACAGAAACTGTTCAAAACGTATTTGCCAACTGCAGCATTGTCACTGCTATCAAACTGAAACATTAAAAACAAGAACAGGAGTAGATCATTCAGCCCATCAAGCTGACTACTATCTGATCAGATTATGGCTGATCCTTTATTTCGAAGCCATTCTCCTGCTCATTTCCCAATACCTCTTGACATAGTTATATCCTAAAACCTATGTACTAGGTGACTGGGACACCACAGCCATATCTTGTGAATACCTGTGGAATAGTTTCTGTTGTTAGGAAGAGTGAAATTGCTGAAAGAGAACTCCCAATCTCTGAGTGCAGACATTTCTCCACATCAGAGTCCAAAGTAGCCAACCACATATCCTGATACTGTGACATCATGTTCTGAAGCCCCCGATAAAGGGGCAGCATCGCCCCTGTACCCAGTATGACCAGTCAGAGAGATACACAGCATGGAAACATGTTGAGAAACGGAGTAACGTAGGAAAGAGGGAGAGCAGTAGGGCGGTTCAGCTCTTCGAGCCTGCCCCACCATTCAATATGATCATGGCTGATCATGCCATCTCAGTATTCCATTCTCACTTTCTCTCTATATCCCTTAATCCCTTTATCTGCAAGAGCCATGTCCAGTTCCCTCTTGAATCTATCTAATGAACTGGCCCCAACAGCTTCCTGTGGGAGTGAATTCCACACGTTCACAACTCTCATAGTGAAGAAATTCTTCCTCATCTCAGTCCTGAATGGTTTACCCTTTTTTCTGAGATTTGTACTGGACTCCTCCAACATCAGGAGCATTCTTGCCACATCTATCCTGCAAGAGCCATGTCCAGCTCCCTCTTGAATCTATCTAATGAACTGGCCCCAACAGCTTCCTGTGGGAATCTATCTAATGAACTGGCCCCAACAGCTTCCTGTGGGAGTGAATTCCACGCGTTCACAACTCTCTTAGTGAAGAAATTCTTCCTCATCTCAGTCCTGAATGGTTTACCCTTTTTTCTGAGATTTGTACTGGACTCCTCCAACATCAGGAGCATTCTTGCCACATCTATCCTGTCCAGTCCTATCAGGATTTTACAGAGGAACCTCGATTATCAGGCATTCGATAACCCGAATATTGGATTATCCGGCAAGATTGCAAGGTCCCAATGTTTGGCTTAACTATATTATCCAGCATTCAATTATCCGGAATTCAATTAACCAATCAAAATACACCCTACCTGCTTCCTTCAGAGAATTGAGGTTCGATCTCTGTATATGTTTCTATGAGATCCCCCTCATTCTTCTCAATTCCAGCAGATACAAGCCCAGTCCATCCAGTCTTCCCTCATATGTCAGTCCTGCCATCCCGGGAATCAGTCTGGTGAGCTTTCGCTGGACTCCCTCAATAGCAAGAATATCCTTCCTCAGACTAGGAGACCAAAACTGCACACAATACTCAACGCATGACCTCACCAAGGCCCTGTATAACTACAGGAAGACATCCTTACTCCGATACCATGAGCTTTAGTTTTCCTTACTAACCTCTTATCAGAAGCCTTTAAAAGTCCAGGTATGCAACAATTATTGATTCGTCCTTGTCTGCTATACTGTTCACATCCACAAAAAGCTCCAGAAGATTTGTCAAGCATGATTTCTCTTTAGTGAATCCATGTTGACTAGGACTGATCCTGTCACCTCTCTTCAAAAGCTCAGCTACTACATCCTTGGTGATTGACTCCAGTATTTTCCCCACCACCACCAATGTCAGGCTAGCTGGCCGAGAATTCTTGATTTTCTCTCTCCCTCCTTTTTCAAAGTGTGGGGTCCATTGGAACACTTCCAGAGTCTATAGAATGCTGGAAAATGATCATCAATGCAGTCACTATTTCTAGGGCCACGTCTTTAAGTATTCTGGGATGCAGATCATCAGGCCCTGGGGCCTTATTGGATTTTAATCCCATCAATTTCAATGCCCTATGTTAGATTTGAATGGTAGAGGGATTGAGTTTCAGAGCCACGAGATCATGCTGCTCTGGTGCAGCCACACTTGGAATATTGCGTATGGTTCTGGTCACCGCATTATAGGGAGGATGTGGAAGCTTTGGAAAGGGTTCAGAGGAGATTTACTAGGATGTTGCCTGGTATGGAGGGAGGTCTTATGAGGAAAGGCTGAGGGACTTGAGGCTGTTTCATTAGAGAGAAGAAGGTTGAGAGGTGATATAATAGAGACATTTAAGATAATCAGAGGGTTAGATAGGGTGGACAAGGAGAGCCTTTTTCCAAGTACGCTGATGGCGAGCACGAGGGGGCATAGCTTTAAATTGAGGGGTGATAGATATAGGACAGATGTCAGAGGTAGTTTCTTTACTCAGAGAGTAGTAAGGGTATGGAATGCTTTGCCTGCGACGGTAGTAGATTCGCCAAGTTTAAGTACATTTAAGTCATCATTGGACAAGCATACAGACATACATGGAATAGTGTAGGTTAGATGGGCTTCAGATTGGTATGACAGGTCGGCGGAACATCGAGGGCCGAAGAGCCTGTACTGCGCTGTAATGTTCTATGTTCTATGTTCTATATTATCTATTCCCTGTCTATTCACATATCTGTTGAGCTGCCTCTTAAACACTGTATCTGCCTCCAGCATCTCCTCTGACAGCACATTCCAGACATTTACCACCCTCTGTGTAAAAAACTTGCCTCTTTACCTTAAAAATATCCCCCCTAGTAATTGACAGTTCTACGATGGGATAAAGGCTCTTACTAGTCATTCCTGCAATGCCTCTCAGAATTTTATAAATTTCAGTTAGATTGACCCATCATCTTTCAACATTCAAGGGAAAACAAACCAAGTTTATCCAATCTCTCCTCATAGCTAATACCCTCCAATTCAGGCAACATCCTTATAAACTGTTTCTGTACCCCATCAAACATCTCCACATCCGTCTGGTAGTGTGGTGAACAGAACCGGACATAAGTTCCATACAGCTGCAACTTCACTTGTCAATTTCTATATTTCATCAGTGTTGCTCCTGTGTATCTGATGTTCTTGTCCTACTAGAAGGGAGTGGTTATAATGTTAGAAAATGATGTCTTCTGATTGTCTTCTGTTTCTGACCAGAATGAATTTGCTTTTGATACAACATGATTCATGACCATCTTGTCAACTAAACGTTTGGCAGTTGAAATCCCTCCTGTTGTCTCGTTTGACGGACTCATATTCCCCCTGTGAGTGAAACCCACTTTTAGTCTGGTCACCTAATGGCATTGTTGGTGAACATTTATATCATGGATGCAGAGCACAAATGACCATAAAAATGATGATAAAATGACCATATTTGGTCATTAGAAAGCAAAGAACTTCAGAAAAAAGCAAAGTTCTGCCCTCTTCCCCTCCAAACAAAACATGGTCCAATTCCACACTATGGGGTTCAATCTGAGTAGAGAGGGGAGGAAGAGAAAGATGTGATTGAAAGCAGAAGGAAGAAAAATACTAGAACAATTGCAGGAAATAAAAAGACAGAGGGAGGCAACATCCGAAAGAGACAATGAACAAGTGGGAGAATAAATGATTAAAGAGGAGCGTGAAAGGGAGGGTGATGACAGTGAACTTAAGAAATAATGAGATACCCATTGAATAGAACCATATCGAAGAATGCAATAATATTTCAGACACGCTGGAAGACACAAAGAAAGTCAAAAGTCACACTAATGGGCTAAAATAGCTTGTTTGGTAAATGCTTATTTATGCATGCATATGTTCATATGCAACCTTTAAAGCTCACTCCTATGTATGAGACAATAATGCCATTCTCTGCCTCCTGATCTATGGTGATTGGTCGCCCTTGCCCCCTGGCTGTTCTAATAAGACACCTTCACCAGAATCCCCGCAATGTACCTCCTCCCAGCACTAATAATTCAGTCCTAATTGGTTTTCTCACTCACAGAGGCAGTAATTGGTGAGAAAGAACATAGTTAGAGATACACCTGCTGTGCCAATTATTGCTAATTTACAAGTGTTTATTTTTCCCAGTGACTGGATTAAGATGGTACTGACTCCTAGCATTTGATACAGAAATGTTTCAAAATCAACAGTTTGGTCCAGTTTATTCCACCCAATATAGGAATCAGGGCACAGGATAAGCCAGGCACAGGATAAACCAGGGATAGGATAAACCAGGGATAGGATAAACCAGGCACAGGATAAGCCAGGGATAGGATAAACCAGGGATAGGATAAGCCAGGCACAGGATAAACCAGGGATATGATAAACCAGGCACAGGATAAACCAGGCACAGGATAAACCAGGCACAGGATAAACCAGGGATAGGATAAACCAGGCACAGGATAACCCATGGCCCTTTGACCCTGCTCTACCATTCATTATCATAGTGACTGATAGCTCAATCGCTGTCAATTGTCAATATAGTAATGAAATTATTCCATACAGTGTCATACTTGCTGGATCACTCTCTAGACTTTCTAATTGTCCTGTCTGAGTGTTGGAAGATATTCAGTACAAAAGTAAAAGCTAGAGGAAGAGTGAATAAAATTGTATTTACGTAGTTACTTTCACAACACCTAGAAATCCCAAGCCAGCTGACAAACAATGTAATACTTTGTAATTGTAGTCATTGCTGTGACATAGGAAATATGGTACTGGGGAAGCAATGGCCTAGTGGTTTTATCACTGGACTGTTAATCCAGAGATCCAGTTAATGTCCTACATACTGCAGGTTTGAATCCTGCCGTGGCAGATGATGGAATTTGAAATCAATTAAAATCTGGAATGAAGAATCTAACAATGTTCATGAAGTCATTGCTGAGTGTTGGAAAAACCCATCTGGTTTGCTAATGTCCTTTAGGGAAGGAAACTGCCATACTTACCTGATCTGGTCGACAAGAGATTCCAAGTGTTTTTGGGATTAAGTGTTTGACTCTTAACTGCCCTCTAGGGAATAAGGGATGGATAATAAATGCTGGCCTGGCCAGTGATGCCCTCAGCCTGTGAACAAATAAGAAAACACAACTAATTTGTGGAGAGCAAGATCCTACAAGCAGCAGTGTGTTGGCGCCCAGATCATCAGATTTAGTGATTCTGACAGAGGAAGTTATATTGTCCAGCAATGTTGTTGCTCAGAGTAATGACCTGAGAAGACTGATGGACAACACTCACTCAGTGATTCCCAGGGAGATTTCAGCCTGGAGTTTTTACTCCTGTCTCTGGTGAGACCTGAACATCCAATTTTCACACTCAGAGACCTGGCTGGTGCGAGTGAACTGTAACTAATAATGCAAAGTTTGGGAAGCTCCAGGCAGCAGAATTAGAGGTATGTAGACATTCAAGGGGGGTTTGGGGGCTGAGATGTATGGTGCTTGGGAACATTACAGAAAAAAGTGAGACTGTGAAGCATTTTGAAATAAGGAGGAGAATTTTAGAATGGATGCATTGCTCGGATATGTGGGTCAGCAAGCAAAGAGAAAATGGGAGAATGAGTGGAAGCATCAGTTTGAGTTTGGACAAGGGAAGTTTTAGATGGAGTTAGATTCAATGGGAGAGGTGAAAGGAGGGGTGTGGCAGAGGCAGCTGAAAGAGTGGCCTTGATATTTGCATCAAAGTTGTAATAAAACAGGTAAGAGCAGGAGATGGCAGCTGGAGCCAACCTACTGTCTGCAAACCCTGGAACAAGACATCAGGTCTGGTGCCAAGGTAAGGCTATACGACAATACCATATCCAAGATAGCAAACACAGAGAAACAAAGTCATCAAATGCTGCCTGCCAAAACATAGTTCACATACCTTTCCTTACAGAACTTTCTTTGGCAATCTTATATTATCATGTTTCAGATTGTCCTTACTCAGATTCATCTGACAGTTAAAGACATGAGACTTGGTACTTTCCAAATATATTCATTTGAAAATGTGTTATAGCTCAGTTCATATGATGCGTGTGACCCACTGACAGAACAGATGGACTTTGGGTGGGCCATGTCAATCACTGAGAGCTATCTTTTAGTGTTTGAAAACTAATTCCAGTTCTACATGACAAGCTGACATCAAATGGACAAGAACTTGTCTGAACTGCAGGAAGGCTCAGAAATGATAACGTTTCCATTCCCCTCGTTGAAATGAGACTAGGCATCCTTGTGAAACAAAAGAAATGGAGAGAGCTGGGGAATAATGAAGCAATGTGCTTTTCCCAGAAACAGCCTCTTGCCAGCTTGCTGTTATATTTTGTTCCTTTCCTCACCTATTCCACACAGAGAGATTTATATTAATATGCCCTAGAATTCACATTATCTGATTTTTTTAATACATTAATGGGATGTGCATGGCACTATCTAGGCCAGCATTTTTTGCCTATCCCTAATTGCTCAGAGGGCAGTTCAGAGTCAACCACATTGCTGTGGGTCTGGAGACCAGGTAAGACTTTGGTTCACTCACTTCTCACCTACGTCCACGACACCAACCACGCCCTCAATCTCTTCAGTAACCTCCAGTTCCCCGGCCCCCAGTGCTTTATCATCACTGTGGACGTACCGTTCTTGTACACACATCCATACCCCACAAGGATGGCCTCCAGGTCCTCAGCTTTTTCCTCTCCAACAGAGCCATCCAGTCCCCCTCCACCAACACCTTCCCCCGCCTCGCTGTACTGGTCCTCACCCTCAATAACATTTCCTTTAACTCCTCCCATTTCCTCCAAATCAAGGGGAGACTATGGGCACTTGGCTGGGCCCCAACTATGACTGCCTCTTTGTTGGCTATATGGAACAGTCCCTCTTCAGTACCTACACAGGCATTATGCCCCAACTCCTCTGCTGTTGCATTGATGACAGCATCAGTGCAGCGTCCTGCACTCAGGCTGAACTGGAGCTGTTCATCAACTTCACCCACAACTTCCACCCCACCCTCAAATTCACTTGGTCCATCTCGGACACCTCCCTCCCCTTTCTTAACCTCTCCATTTCCATCTCCAGTGACAGACAGCTGTTTACTGCAAACCCATAGACTCCGATAGCTACCTGGACTACACCTCCTCCCAGCAGTATCCTGCATGAACTCCATCCCATTCTTCCAAGTCCTCATCCTCCGCCACATCTGCTCGGATGAGGAGACATTCCATTCCCGACCATCCCAGATGTCTATCTATTTTGAACAACGTGCTTTTCCTCACTCTGTCATCCAGGCAGCCCTTACCGCACCATCTCCATTCCTCGTTCCACTGCTCTAGCAATAAAGTCATGATTTGGAGATGCTGGTGTTGGACTGGGGTGTACAAAATTAAAAATCACACAACACCAGGTTATAGTCCAACAGGTTTAATTGGAAGCACTAGCTTTTGGAGTGTTGCTCCTTCATCTAGCAATAAAGACAGAGTCCCCCTTGTCCTCACCTATCAGCTCACCAGTCTGTGTATCCAACGCATCATCCTCGAACACTTCCACAACTCCAACTGAGACTCCACCACCAAGAACATCTTCCCCTCCCCACCCCTCTCTGTGTTCCACAAGAATTGTTCCCTTTGACAGTCCTTGGTTTGTGCCACTCTCCCCACCAAACCCCTGAACCCCCAGATACCTTCCCCTGCAACTGGAAAAGATGCAGAACCTGCCAGCACCCCCTCCCCCCACCTCCATCTAGGGCCCCAAACAGTCCTTCCAGGTAAGACAGAGGTTCACCTGCCTCTCCTCCAACCCGGTTTACTGTATCAGGTGCTCCCGATGTGGTCTTCTCTACTTCGGGAAGACCGAATGTAAACTGAGGGAACAGTTTGCCGAGCATCGCAGTCCTGCCCGCAGGGGCTGAATGGACCTCTCAGTCACTGCCTATTTCAATTCCCCTTCCCACTCCCTCTCCAACATGACCATCCTTGGCCTCTTCCATTGCCACAACAAATCACAGCATCTATTGGAAGAACAACACCTCATCTTCTGCCTGGGCAGCCTATAACCTGGAGGACTCAACTTTGAGTTCTCCAATTTTAAATAACCTCTCTCCCCATCCCTCGACTCCCTTCCCATCCCCTGACTCCCTCCCCATCCCCTGACTCCCTTCCCATCCCCCAACTCCCTTTCACTCCTCCCTGCCACCAACCAGATTCATGCCTCCCATTGACCAACCAGGTCGTACCCTCGACCTGTCTTCACCTATCCTCACCCCGACACCCCCTTTAATTTCTTCCAGCCTCCTGGTGCTGCCTAGCTTGCTGTGTTCTCCCAGCTTCCAGTCTGTCGACTTTGGATTCCAGCATCTGCAGTTTTTTTTTGTCTCAGACCGGTAAAAGATGGCAGTTTCTTTCCCTAAAGGGCATTAGTGAACCAGATGGGTTTTTCTGACAATCAACAATGGATTCATGGCCACCATAACACTTTTAATTCGAGATATTCATTGAGCTCAAATTCTACCATCTGCCATAGCAGGATTCGAACTCAGGACCCCAGAACATTCCCTGGGTTTCTGACTGAATAGTCTAATGATGTTAACACTAGTCTATCATCTCCCTGATCATTATCCAAAGATTTTAGATCTAGAACAAGAAATGAGTAGAAAAAAAGAGCACCTTGCAGAATATTGCATTTACTGAACACATTTGTCAAATCTAACTCAGTGACACCCATCCCAGAGGATCCAAGTTACAAGCCTGAGAAGGAGAAAGGCCTTACTGAAGCGAGAGTAGAGGTTAGGAGGAGAGCCTTCCAGTGACAGATGAGGCTTAGTGACTCCAATGACTTGCCATGTCTGTGGAATTTTGAAACTGGAGGAATGCATGTGGTGACATGGGAGTTTTGACCTTCAGATAGGAATTGGAATGAGATGGCAGCACTGATTATTACTATCGATCATCAGTTTGAAACACGTCTCAGCAGGAAACTGACTGTTACTGTGGATCACTTCTATTCAAAACTGGAAGGAAGTCAAGCTGTGAAAGCTGAATGGACTGGAGAGGTTTGCTTTTGTATATTGTTAGCTTCTCTTGTGGAGGTTGGTGTCAAAAAGTGTGGTGCTGGAAAAGTACATCCTGTCAGGGAGCATCCGAAGAGCAGGGGAGTTGATGTTTTGAACATACGCTCTTCATGAGGAATGGAGGTTGGTGTCCAACGTGGAGTCTGTCCAGAGACAGGAGTGAGCTGAAATCGTCAGGGACCCACTCTGACTCCCTGCTAGAAATTCTCAGTGTCTAGTTTGCGCACTGTGTATAGTAAAATAGGAAGCTGTATATTAGTGAAGGTCATTAACAAGCAATAATCCCCCATAACAGGCTATTTGTCACTGGCTAGTAAACACCTGACCTGAACGCCCAGAACTTCATTAAAAGGTGCAAGGTTTTGCTGTTGAACTCAAGAGAGATCTCACTGGATTTCACCACTGATTCTCCCACATTTCTCAGCATTGTGTGTGTCCTTCAGCCTTTTATCAGATTCTGATATTAACACTGTTCCTGGCTCCACAGCTTCTGCCAGACCTGCTTGAAATCTCAACACTTTCTGTTTTAAAGTTTCAAGTTTTCATCATCAATTTTGACCAAAGCCTTGCCCACTTGCACTGATAGCTCCATCTGCCTCATTTTGTTTGTTCCGGGAAAGCACTTTCTGAAACAAATAACAGAATTTGCTGGGGAAACTTAGCAGGTTTGGCTGCATCTGTGGGAAGAAAGTAGAGTTAATGTTTCAAATCCAGTGATGCACCTTCTAATGTCTCCTTCCGTTATAGTTATGATAAAATACCTGTTTTTATTGTTGTTGCAGACTGTGCTGAATTTCAGCTTGGCAAACATCAGTTTTTGTGCATTTTACAAGGTTCTGGTAGTTGCAAAATATTTAGTTTGCAAAAAGTAAAACAGCATACATCACTGTGTCTTGTACAGGGCTTTGAATAGCTTTTTAAGAGTCACTTTCGACTATTTCAAATTTGTTTGCTTGCAACTGGGTAATGATATGCCTTGATTAAAAAAGTATGTTTTTTGGCAGTAGTCCATTCTGAGTCACAGTCATAGAGTCATACAGTGTAGAAACAGGCCCTTCGGCCCACCATGTCTATGCCAGCCAATAAATACTAAACTACACTAATCCTAATTACCTGCACTTGGTCCAAAGCCTACTGTGCCCTGACATTTGAAGTGCCCATTCAGATGCTGGTTGAATGTTGTGAGAGTATCTCCCACCAAATTACAGGCAGCGCATTCCATATTTTTATCACCCTCTGGGTGACAAATATTTTCTTCACATCTCCTCTCAATGACTTGACCCTCACTTTAAACTTATGACCTAAAAAGTTAAGAACAGACAAGAATACAGCACAGGAACAGGCTATTCGGCCCTCCAAGCCTGTGCTGACACATTTTGCCTTTCCACACTAAAATTCTCTTCCCTTAAAGGATCCTATCCCTCTCTTCCCTTCCTATTCATCTATTTGTCCAGGTCCTTCTTTGAACGTTGCTATTGTGTCTGCTTCCACCACTTCCTCTGGCAGCACGTTCCAGGAACATACCACCCTTTGTGTGAAAAACCTTCCTCATTCATCTCTTTTAAATGTGCCCCCTCACACCCTTGAACCTGTGTCCCCTAGTAATTGACCCCAGGACACTGGAAAAAAGCCTCATACTTTCCACTCTATCCATGCCATTCACAATCTTATAAATTTCATTGCACATGGATAGCAGTGAGTTGAGGGGTTCATAGGTTAAGTTATTATATTTTACATTAGGATTAAACCTCGGCACAACATCGTGGGCCAAAGGGCCTGTTCTGTGCTGTACTTTACTATGTTCTATGTTCCATCATGCCACCCCTCAACCTCCTGCATTCTAGTGAAAACACACCAGTCTATCTAACCTTTCTTCATAGAATCCTAAAATCCCCCAGACCAGGCAACATCCTGGTAAACCTCTTCTGTACCCTCTACAAATATCCGCATCCTTTTGATAGAGTGGTGACCAGAACTGTACACAATATTACAAGTGTGGCCTAACTAAAGTTCTATAAAGCTGCAGCATACCTTGTCTGTCCTTATACTCAATGACACTTCCAATGAAGGCAAGCAAGTTCATCGGCCCTTTTTACAACCTTATCTACCTGCGCTGCCACCTTCAGCAACCTGTGAACCTGCACATCCAAATCCCTCTGCATATCAATGCTCCTCAGGATTCTGTCATTCACTGTATAATTTCCACCTGTACTTGGCCTTCTTGACACTTTTCCAGTTTAAACTCCATCTGCCATTTTTCTCCCAATGCCTCCTATCCTCTCACAATCCTCCTCACTATCCGCAACTCCACCAATCTTTTTATTGTCCACAAACTTACTAAATAGACCAGCTACATTTTCCTCCAAATCATTTATGTAGATTATGAACAGCCGAGATCCCAGCACTGATCCCTGTGGAACACCTCTAATCACAGCCCTCCATTCTGAAAAGCATCCTCCCACCACTACCCTCTGTCTCCTGTGACTAAGCCAGTCCATCTTGCCAGCTCACCCCTGATACCACGTGTCTTTTTCTTTTTTATCAGTCTGCCATGAGGGACCTTGACAAAGTCCATATAGACAACATCAACTGCTTTTCCCTAATCAATCATATTTGTCACCTCCTCAAAAGACCTGATCAAGTTAGTGAGGTATGACTTCCCCCACACAAAACTATCCTTTTACAATGCTGCTAAAGGGAAGAGCTTCTCATGACCTTCTCTGTCTGTGCATCTCATAATGTTACATACCCCAATCAGATCCTCACCTCAGCATCTTTTTCTCCAGGGAAAATGTTGCTAATGAAACTGTGATAATAACCCACTCTTAAAAACATCAGGAGTATTTGTTAATCTGAGGGATAGAGAGAGGACGTGTTCTGCTGAAGTGCCCAATCATGCCAGAAAAGTTTTCAAAGTGATTATACAAACAGGTTTTTAATTCTTGGTAACCAATATTATTTTGAGAATAATTTGTGAACGTCCTATTTTATTTTGAACACCTTACCATTTATTCCCATTGCAACACCAACATAAATTTAATTATTTTCTAGTGCTATTATTTCAGAACTAAGCACATTGAAACAAAATCATCTTTGTTCATGAACAAAGCATTTACACTCATCTCCAAAGCAAATCTTATTTCTTCCTTGGCAAATGCACCAATTGGATCTTACACACATCAGCACGAACCCTGCTTCAGCACCAGAAACAGGTCTGCATTCAGATCAGCTAAAACAGGCCTGAGGGCTCTTATAGTCCAGTGGTAGTGTCCATACTTTTGAGCTAGGAGACTAGGGTTCAAATCTTCCCTGCTCCAAAGGTGTGTCTGAACAATATGATAAAGGAAAATAAATAGCTAACTTTGATCTAAAGTTTGATTTTCCATTGAAGAAGCTCCCATTGATCTCCTTTTGAGCTTTATTATCTGGTCAGTGGTCATGATGAGGAGGTGCTGGTGTTGGGCGGGGGTGTACAAAGTTAGAAATCACACTGCACCAGGTTATAGTCCAACAGGTTTATCTAAAAACACAAGCTTTCGTAGCACTGTCCCTTTGTCACCTGTTGAGACTTCATTCATACCATTTGTATGATCATCTAATCTCTCTGACTATAAGGTCTGTGCCTGGGTGCTCGCATCACTTCACCTGACGAAGGAACAGTGCTCTGAAAGCTTGTTATTTCAAATAAACCTGTTAGACTATAATCTAGTGTCATGTGACTCCTGACCTGGTCGATGGTGGGGGTAGTGCACAGAAGGCGTCAGCAGGTGGCTGAAACTCTGCTTCTATTGGTTAGAATACATTAATCTGTGTGGAATACCAAGTCGTTATCAATGGGATGTATGTCATGTCTTCGCTTGAAAAGGAACAAGTTTCCCAATCATCTTTTATCATTACAATGTTCCGAGTGAGGCGATGCATTTTATTTCATTGTATGCTCTATTCATGTTTTGGAATGTGCACTGTGTTATAATTCAAAAGAGAGAACAATTCAGAGCACATAACCACCTTGAAAACATTAGAATCAGTTGTGACTGACTGATTCTCATCATGTGCCCTGATAGTTGTGTTTGCATTTGATATTCATTTCTAAACTGGTTCATTGTGAATCCCAGATATTTGTTATCATTTAGCTCCTTCCGATCTATTCCACCGCCTCCTGTCTCCTACTGGCATGTGGGCTTTCTCAACTGAGTCTCCCAAGCAAAGCAGCCCACATCTGATTGGTGAAGAGATAAGCTTCAAGCTCAAGAATGGTGAACACTGCATTTTGACAAACTCTCTCTTCCCTTTGCCAGACATCGACATGACTGGATCTTGGCTGAACGTTTCATTGACCATGGTTGTGAAGCTCCTGAAGTCAAATAGCCTGCATTACTTACTGCACTCATCAATAATGACCAAGTTCAGGGAATGTATTGCTTGCCATTCCAAGGTTTCAGGGAAGATTTGGTTGGGGATGATTAGAAATCAAAAAAAAAATTCTGTGCACCGAAGGAGTTGAGGATAAGGGGGCACTCTTAGAAAAAGTGAGTCGGACCATTCAGGAATGAAATTGAGAAACACTTTCAAACTTGTTAAACTTGATTCTATAAGCAGCAATTGATGCTGGATCAATTCTTAATTATAAAACTGAACATTGGTATATTTTTCTTAACGAGTGGTTTCAATGTTTATAGTGCAAAGAGTTCAGTATTGAGCCAATCAACACTGGGTCAAAATCCTCAAATTCCCTCCCTCAGGGCATGGTGGGTCTACCTACAGCATGTGGACGACAGCAATTTAAAAAGGAAGCTTACCCCCACCTTCATAAGGGGCAATTAGGGATGGAAAACAAATATTGACACAGCCAGTGATGCTCGCACTCCTGGTCTGAACTCAAGAAAAACATTCTCTGAACCCACTGGAATTTGCAGGTGTCAGAGGGATTGAGTGTGAGTGTGTTGACAGTGTTCTCATCCACCTTTGTAGAATCCCTCTTTGCTTCAGAAAGGACACCTGACAGAATTAGGTGGCACCAGGCATGAACGCAGTTGGCAGCTCCACATCACTGACAGCAAACCCAGGAGCCAGGAACACAACATCACCGAAGCTCCCAAGAGAGACAGGGAGAGGTTCCTGGGAGAAAGGGTGTGCGTGTAATGGGTATGGAGACATTCGAGGCAAAAGTAGGGCCTGAAGGTGACTTGCAGCTGTCACTTCCTTACCTGGTGCTGTGTCCCTCAATCGCATGCCGAGGACCTCCGTCCACAGACAGGCAGAAACAAGAGCCCATCAGACTTCTTACAGTACGAGAGGGAGTGCCATTCAGTTGAAATGACTGAAAGACCCTGAAATTGTAGGGACTTCAGGGATAATTGGTCAGTCCATCATGATTCCATGAGCTCTTCTGAGAAGCACCGAGTTGATGTCTGTGTGGCAACACCGCAATCTCCATCTTGATCCCCTGCCATTTGAGGACCACTTTGGATTGGCCTCTGTCCCTCACTGGGATTAGCCCAGTGCACCTGGCTGAGGGGAAAAGGGATCACATTTTTGGATCATTGGAATCTCTTCTGGGGTTGAAGTGACCTGTACAAGAAGGATGAATTGTATCTGAATTGGAAGGAGATTAATATACTGGCAGGGAGATTTGCTAGAGCTGCTTTACACTAGAGGATTTACACGAGCGAGGGATTGGGGGTGGGGGTGCTGGGTGGTGGGGGGGGGGTGGGACCCAGGGAGATAGTGAGGAAAGGGATCAATCTGAGACTAATACAGTCGGGAAAAGGAGCAAGTCAAACAGTCAGGGCAAAGCAGAGAACAAGGTCGGACTGTCCAGCTCTCGCATCACCTCCCTGCTCTTAGAATCTTTGCTGTGACAAGACAAGTGTCCTGCATGCCTTTTAATTAGCCTGCTGATCTCTCTGGGCAACTTCTGGATCTGTGCACAAACACCAACGTTCCTCAGTTCAGCTGAGCTTCCTCGTACTCCCACGACTGCTCCCTTGTCTTGCTCCTTCTTCAAAGCACATCACCTCACATTTATCAGGATTAAATTCCATCTGCCCAGCTGACAATCCCATATACATCTTCATGTAACCTAACACCTTCTTCCTCACTATTAATCACCTGGCCAATCTTATCACACACACACAACACTGATTCCTCCCAGTGGGCAATGGCCTCCACTCACCCAAGGAGTCACTATCACCACTATCTCTCTCCTGTCTTTAGTCCAATTTTGCACTGATTAGGGAATGACCAATGCAAGAGAAACTATTTCTGAATCTGTTCCATTGTGGCGCCAGTCAGTGAGGATTTTCAATGCCTATGCCTTTGATGAATTTGAATGCATTCTCCCCAAATCAGGAGACAAAGTGTGATTTTTCGAACAGAATTGGCTGTGTAATACCTTACTTTATTTAAATGTGGGTCTATGCCCAGGCTTGTCTGAACAGATATTAGCTATAATTTAATTTAAACTATTTTGCAGTCTGAATGAGATTAAGTCAGTACTTGCTTATTTAGAGCAACACCTAATGCCAAGTGATGGTAAATACAGCAAGTCCAGAAACGATTGAACCAGGATAGTGTCAGACAGTCTGGTAGCTACAGAGGAGTGATGCAAATATAGTCATCCTGAGCCATCTTATCTGGGTATGTCGGGGATGTTTAACATTAAAATGATGCTTCTCTGAGAAGTAAAAAGACCTCTGATTGAAAATTGACTGCTCTCAGGTTTTCTGTGCAGCAATGCATACTTTTGCAAATCAGAGTTCCAGATTAGAGACACTTTAATTTACTTCTGCGATGTACAAAAGATACAAAGCACGTATGTGGTCTACATTTTCACACACGCCAATGAATGGGCTTTAATTTGCATAGAGACAGCTGTACAAGTTGGGTCAAGCTCCCTTCAGTCAGATCCACTTTTTGACTCATGGTTTTTAGACCTTTCAGGAACAGATCTTGAGTTATTGGAACTCTTTGGGGGGGGAGGGGGAATTGGGTTCACCCCATGAGAGGTAGCCCCCTCTTTTAGATGGGCCAATGGGCACCTTTGAAAGATAAGATGCTTTCTAGGACAGGTCAAATGTCCTTTAATGTTGTTAAAAGCAGACATGAATATGCATTGATAATAAATAAATTTATTGAAATTGCCAAGCTCACAGCAACTATCAAATTATCAAGCTCTTAAAACTCCTGGACATTATGTTTTTTGCAAAAAAAAATCATAATATGAAAAGGTAGTGCATGATATATCAACCTGTTAACAGTGCATATGTTACATGATTGGTTTCAAAACATTTTCATTAACATGGGGAGATGTCTGTCAGCTCCAATTCAAATGACAATGTCAAGTGCTTATAAAGTGGGGGATGATGTGAATACAAATGCTGCTCAATCAAAGAAATTATGTAAGTTTTCTTCAGTTAAATAGATTATTACTCTCATTAATATAAATTTGAGAGTTTTATTTTATTTCATTTTAACAC
This sequence comes from Chiloscyllium plagiosum, assembly GCF_004010195.1. Taxonomy (NCBI): domain Eukaryota; kingdom Metazoa; phylum Chordata; class Chondrichthyes; order Orectolobiformes; family Hemiscylliidae; genus Chiloscyllium; species Chiloscyllium plagiosum. The sequence continues at coordinate 63,658,475 of NC_057729.1, read as the reverse complement.
CGGTCCTAAGAGCAGTCCATAGTAGAAATTCAGTCAGTTGGTTTGTAAGGTATAAAGGAAATAGTTGATGGGTGAGGGGATCAGCAGTGGGAAATAAGTTGACACAGGGACTATAAAGGTCTTGGGTGTTGGTACAGAGACATACTTTGGCGTGGACGGTGTGAGGTATCATGGCGGTGGGTATATGGGGTTGTGAGGGGTAAGGACAGGAAATCTAGTTTTATTTTAGAAAGATCATGGTGACTCTGATTCCTCCACATTCCCCTGATAGCCCCTGATAACCTTTCTCTTCTTGCTGATCGACTATCTCTCTCAGTCTGCCTTAAACCCATTTGAAGTATCTACTTTCACTGGCTGTTGGGAAAAAATATTTTCCTGAGAATGTGTGTAGAACATAGAACATTACAGCGCAGTATAGGCCCTGCAGCCCTCGATGTTGCGCCGACCTGTGGAACCAATCTGAAGCCCATCTAACCTACACTATTCCATTCTCATCCATATGTTTATCCAATGACCATATAAATGCCCTTAAAGTTGGCGAGTCTACTACTGTTACAGCGGGGTATTCCATGCTCTTACTACTCTCTGAGTAAATAAACTACCTCTGATATCTGTCCTATATCTATTCACCCCTCAATTTAAAGCTGTGTCCCTTCATGCTAGTCATCACCATCTGAGGTAAAAGGCTCTCACTGTCCATCCTATCTAATCCTCTGATTATCTTATATATCTCTATTAAGTCACCTTTTAACCTTCTCTCTGATGAAAACAACATCAAGTCTCTCAGCCTTTCCTCATAAGACCTTCCCTCCATACCAGGCAACATCCTGGTAAATCTCCTCTGCCCTTTCCAATACTTCCACATCCTTCCTATAATGCAGTGACCAAAACTGTATGGAATACTTCAAGCATGGCTGCATCAGAGTTTTGTACAGCTGCAACGTGACCTCGTGGCTCTGAAACTCAATCCCTCTACCAATAAAAGCTAACACGCCGTATGCCTTCTTAACAACCCTATCAACTTGGGTGGCAACTTTCAAGGATCTATACGCATGGACACCGAGATCTCTCTGTTCATCGACAGTACCAAGATCCTTACAATTAGCCCTGTATTCCTGTTCCTCCTTCCAAAGTGAATCACCTCACGCTTTTCTGCATTAAACTTCATTTGCCACCTCTCAGCCCAGCTCTGCAACTTACCTATGTCCCTCTGTAACCTACAATATCCTTCTGCACTATCTACAAGTGTCTGCAGTGTCATCCACAAATTTACTAACCCATCCTTCTACACTCTCATCTAGATCATTTATAAAAATTACAAACAGCAGTGGACCCAAAACAGATCACTCTGATACCCTATTAGTAACTGAACCCCAGGATGAACATTTCTCATCAACCACCATCCTCTGTCTTCTTACAACTAGCCAATTTCTGATCTAAACTGCTAAATCACCCTCAATCCCATGACTCCATTTTTTCTGCAATAACCCACCGTGGGGAACCTTATTAAAAACTAACCCTCATCCAGCTGTTTGGTCACCATTTCAAAGAACTCAATAAGGTTTGTGAGGCACGACCTACCCATCACAAAACCGTGTTGACTATCCCTAATCAAATTTTTCTTTTCCAGATGATTATGCATCCTATCTCTTATAACCTTTTCCAACACTTTACCCACAACCGAAGTAAGGCTCACTGGTTTATAATTATCAGGGTTGTCTCTACTCCCCTTCTTGAACAAGGGGACAAAATTTGTTATCCTCCAGTCTTCTGGCACCATTCCTGTAGGCAATGATGACATAAAGGTCAAAGCCAAAGGGTCTGTAATCTCCTCCCTGGCTTCCCAAAGAATCCTTGGATAAATCCCATCCGGTCCAGGGGACTTATCTATTTCACACTTAGCAGAATTGCTAACACCTCCTCCTTGTGAACGTTAATCCCATCTAGTCTAGTAGCCTGTTTCTCAGTATTCTCCTCGATAACATTGTCTTTTTACAGTCTGAATGCTGATGAAAATATTCATTATCATATGCTAATGACGTCCTCTTATATGCCAATATAAGAGGATGTAACTTTGACATTAATCATTATATGCGATGGAGATGTGGAGAAGGAATGGGAAGATTGTGCCTGAGACCTGTATCAAAAAGTGAGATGCTGGAAAAGCACAGCCGGTCAGGCAGTATCCGAGGAGCAGGAGAGTCGATGTTTCAGGATCCTCCTGTTTCTCGGAAGCTGCCTGACCTGCTGTTGCTTTTCCGACGCCTTACGTTTAGACTCTGAGCTCCAGCATCTGCTGTCCTCACTTTCCTCCAGAGAGCTGTATCCTCAAGATCAGACTTCTGGAAATAAAACAGTCTGGTGGGATTCCTGAGAATCAGCCAATCCTCCTTCGAGAGGTGCAGTGGACACAAAACAAGTTTGAAAATTGTCCATATTACAGAGGGGGGAGGTGCTGGATATCTTAAAACACATAATGATAGATAGATCCTTAGGACCTGATTAGGTGTATCTCGAAACTTTGTGAGAAGCTAGGGAAGTGATTGCCGGCCCCCTTGCTGTGATATTTGTATCATTAACAACCAAAATGATGTGACAGAAGACTGTAAGGTTACTAATATACTGCCAGTATTTAAGAAACGCTGCAAGAAAAAGCCAGGGAACTACAGACCTGTGAACCTGACATCAGTGGGAGGTAAATTGTTGGAGAAGATTCTGAGGGACAGGATTTACATGCATTTGGAAAGAACTGATTGGGGATGGTCAACATGGCTTTGTGCTTGGAAAATCATGTCTCAAAAACTTGATTGAGCTTTTTGAAAAGGTGATACAGAAAACTGGTGAAGGCAGAGCAGTGGATGTTGTCTATACGGACTTTACAAAGAGGTTCGACAAGATTCTGCATGTAGACTGATTAGCAAAGTTAGATCACACGTGGAATCCAAGGGGACCCAGCCAATTAGATACAAAATTAGTTTGAAAGTAGGAGACAGAAGGTGGTAGTTGAAGGTTGTTTTCCAGGCTAGAGGCCTGTGACCAGCGGTGTGCCACAAGGATCTGTGCTGGGTCCATCACTTTTTGTCATTTCTATCAATGATTTGGATATGAGCATAGGAGGTATAGTTAGTAGGTTTGCAGATGACACTAAAATTGGTGGCATAGTGGACAGTGAAGAGGTTTATCTCAGTCTACAATGGGACCTTGATCAATATCCAAGCTTGGATGGTTACAAGTGGCAAGTAACATTCACACCACAAAAATGTCAGGCTATGACCATCACCGATAAGAGACACTCTAACCACCTCCCCTTGGCATTCAACGGTGTTACCACCACTGAAACCCCTACTACCAGCATTCAGTTATCATCGGCCAGAAACTCAACTGGACTCACCACATAAACACAGCGGCTACAAGAGCAGGTCAGAGGTTAGGAATATTGCAGCGAGTAACTCACCTCATGACTCCCCAAAGCCTGTCCACCATCTACAAGGCACAAGTCAAGAGTGTGATGGAATATTCCCCACTTGCCTGGATGGGTGTAGATTCAACAACACTCATGAACCTTTACACCATCCAGGACAAAGCAACCTGCTTGACTAGCATCACATCCACAAATATGTGTTCTCTCTACCACTGACGTTCAATAGCAGCAGTAACGATAAGAAACATTACAGAAATTCACCAAAGTTCCTCAGATAGCACCTTCCAAACCCATGACCATTTTCATCTAAAAGGAGAAAGGCAGCAGATACATGGGAACACCACCCCTTTTCTTTCTCTCTAAGTCACTCACCATCCTAAATTGAAAATATATTGCCGTTCCTTCACCACCGCTGCGCCAACATCCTGGAATTCCATCTCTAGGGGCATTGTGGGCTAACCCACAGCAGGTGGACTGCAGCAGTTTAAGAAAGCAGCTGAGCACCATCTTCTCAAGGGGCAACTAGGGCCGGGCAATAAATAATGGGCCCAGCCAACAAAGGCCACATCCCACAAAATGAATAAATAACAGAAAAGATGGGCCAATGAGCTGAGGAGTGGCAGATGGAGGTTAATTTAGGTGTTGCATTTTGGAAAGGCAAATCAGGACAGGGCTTATACACTTCACGGTCAGGCCCTGGAGAACGTTGCTGAATTGAGACATTTGAAAGTGGATTCAAATTTCGACAGGGTAGTGAAGGAGACATTTGGTACACTTACCTGTATGGGTCAGAGCATTGAGTATAGCAGTTGGGAGATCATCTTGTGGCTGTATAGGATATTGGTTAGACCACTTTTTATATACAGTGTTCAATTCTGGTCTCCCTCCTATGGAGTTGCTCACATGAAAAGGTTCAGAAAAGATTTTCAAGGATGTTGCCAGGGTTGGAGGGTTTGAGTGATAGGAAGAGGCTGAATAAGCTGGGGCCTTTTTCCCCTGCAGGCTGAGAGGTGCAGTTATAGAGGTTTATCATATCTTGAGGAGAAAGGATAGGGTGAATAGCCAAGCTCCTCTTCCCCAGGGCGTGGGAATCCAAACCTAGAGGCTGACAGCGAGAGGGGAAACTTAAAGGGACCCAAGGGGCAACCTTTTCACACAGTGGGTGGTGCGTGTATGGAATGAGCTGCCAGAGGAAGTGGTGCAGGCTGGTACAATTGCAACATTTATAAGACATCTGGAATGGTATATGAATAGGAAGAGTTTCGAGGGATATGGGCCAAATGTTGACAAATGGGACTAGATCAGATTGGATTATTGGGTCAGCGCAGACAAGTTGGACTGAAGAGTCTGTTTCTATATAGTAGGACTCTATGACTCTGGAGTCAGTCTTGTCTAAGAGGGCAGTATCACTGAGGCAGGACCCCCAGACACCCACACCAGAGTTATCCAGACTGCAGTTACCCAGACTCTCATATGCCAGGACCCTGATTCCGAAACCCCAGACTAGTAGCACCCCTTACATCAGATCCCCATACCCCAGATCCCTGTAATCTCAGACCCCCATACTCCCAGATCCCCATACCCCAGACCTCCATATTCTCAGACTCACATATTTTCAAACTTTTGGACTCACAGACCCCCATACTCTCAGATCTTCAGACTCCCAGACCACCATACCCCAGATGCCTAAATCATTAGAACACTGGAACCCAGACCCTTATTTGCCAGGCCTCTATATCCCAATATCCCCATATCTCCATATCCCACCCTCAGACTCCCAGACTCTCAGACCCTATACTGCTGACCACAGACTCCACACCCTGGGCAATAGTCCTTCAGACCCCACGGAAGACCCCATGGTCGCAACTGAGTGTTATCCATGGAATTTGATCAATCCAGGCTGTCTGCTTAAACCATTATCCATCTCTTCATTGTGTTTAATTAATTTAATTATTCACAAAAGGACAGGGAGGTCTTTCTGCTCTGTGGCCTACTCCCTCTGGAAGAATAGATGGCATGTCCACCTGTCTCACTGCTGCTTGCATTCCTTGTTGTAATTAATGCGTAACCAGTAACTGCCTGTTGTGCATAAAGCAGTTTCAGAAGAAATCTGGGAGAAATATGATATGGTGCTATACGAATGCAGGATTTCTCTTCTGGGATTAGGCTGGATCCTTTTCTCAACTGCATGAAAATTTGTGAAAAGCACTAACTAATTGATCACTACCTGATAGACAGCCTGGCCACTGAAATCTAATGTTCCTCTCAAATGGCTGTGAAGCTGCCATCTTAATGTGGAACAAAACATTACACAGAATGTTGGAGAAACTTAGCAGATCTGGCAGCCTCTGTGGAGAGAGTAAAAAAGTTAGTATTTTTAGTCCAGGATGGTTCTTCTTTGGAACTGAAAGGAGCTGGAAATGATGTTTTTTAATGCTGTTGGTTGGTAGGACGGAGGAGCAAATGTGAGGGACAGATTGTGAAGGTGACCACACCCAAAGACTAAGATAGTGACAGTGATGATAAATGAGTGATTAAAACGTAAGATGGGTGAAAAGGTCCAGTTTGCAGAGAGCAAAGCCTCAACACATAAACATGACACAGCTCGGGAAGGTGGAATACAGAGTGCAGAGCGTAAACTCTGATGTTGGAAAACGCAATATTGAGGCGTTATGGCTGTGAAGTACCCTCAGAGGAAAACAAGGTGCTGTTCCTCCAACTCATGTTGAGCTTTGTTGGAATATTGTAGCAGACAGTTATTGTTCACCTTCTTCCCTCGATTCTCTCTCTGAGCCAATAATAGCACAGATTCACTTTGATCATAGAACACAGAACATAGAACACAGAAAAGTACAGCACAGAACAGGCCCTTTGGCCCACGATGTTGTGCCGAGGTTTAATCCTAATGTAAAATATAGTAACAACCTACGCACCCGTCAACTCACTGATAACCATGTGCATGTCCAGCAGTCACTTAAATGTCACCAATGACTCTGCTTCCACCACCACAGCTGGCAACACATTCCATGCATTCACAACTCTCTGCGTAAAGAACCTACCTCTGACATCACCTCTATATCTTCCCCCAAACACATTAAAACTATTACCCCTCATGCCACTCAATCCTGCCCTAGAGAAAAGTCTCTGGCTATCAACTCTATCCATGCCTCTCATTGTATATCTCGATCAGGTCTCCTCTCTTCCTCCTTCTCTAAAAGAGAAAAGTCCGAGCTTAGTCAACCTCTCTTCATAAGGCAAGCCCTCCAGTCCAGGCAGCATCCTGGTAAACCTTCTATGCACCCTCTCCAAAGCCTCCACATCTTTCCTCTTGTAGGGCAACCAGAACTGGACACAATATTCCAAGTGTGGTCTCAACAGGGTTTTCCAGAGCTGCAGCAAGACCTCACAGCTCTTAAACTCGATCCCCCTGTTAATGAAAGCCAAAACACCATGTGCTTTCTTAACAACCCTATTCACTTGGGTGGCAACTTTGAGGGATTTATGTACTTGCACACCCAGATCCCTCTGTTCCTCCACACTGCCAAGAATCCTGTCTTTAATCCTATATTCAGCATTCAAGTTCGACCTTCCAAAATGCATCACTTTGCATTTATCCAGGTTGAACTCCATCTGCCATTTCTCAGCCCAGCTCTGCATCTTGTCTGTGTCACGCTGCAGCCTGCAGTAGCCCTCTGTACTATCAACGGCACCTCCAACCTTTGTGTCATCAGCAAATTTACTGACCTACCCCTCAACCTCCTCATCCAAGTCATTTATAAAAACTACAAAGAGCAGAGGCCCAAGAACAGAGCCCTGCGGGACCCCACTCAACACTGACCTCCAGGCAGAATACTTTCCATCGACAACCACTCTCTGCCTTCTGTCAGCCAGCTAATTCTGAATCCAGATAGCCAAATCTCCCTGTATCCCATACTTCCTGACTTTATGAATGAACCGACCATGGGGAACCTTATTAACTGCCTTTGCTGAAGTCCATATATACCACACCCACTGCTTGACCTTTCTCGTCACCTCCTCAAAAAACTGAAGGCTCAGCATTGAGAGGTGTCCAAGATATCATCCTGAGGCCTGGGGTAACATTCTCAAAGAAATCCTTAATCTTTAAGTTGTCCTGCCTCTGATACATTTGGAAGTGCCATGTTTGCTCCCTTCCTGGCTTTGAACCCTCTTTGGGTCCAAGAATTGACTCTTGGACTGAAAAAGAACATCAGAACTAGGAGCAGGAGGAGGCCATTCAGTACCTCCAGCCTGCTCCACCATTCAATACAATCATTATTGATCATATCTTGGCCTCCACTTTCCTGCCCGATCTCTAGAAGCATCATTAATTAAAAGGCTGTCTGTCTCCTTAATTTTACTACATGTCCCGGCATCGACTTGATGGATGAGCTGACTCTGCTCATTTGCCCCTGCATGGCCTCTCTTCGAAATCCCAGATCAGATCGGAATAACATCATTCGGATCCAATAAAGCTAACGAAAGCAGAACTCTACTTCCTTTTTGTCTGTGTCCCTACCTCAAACTCAAAAGAGCAGGTTTCAATCAAAACATAATGAAAGACTGTGGGAGCAGGTAAATGACATTATTTAGTTGCAGTTCCCCTCCTCTCTCCACTGCTATGTTTCTGCTGGAACAGGCAATGAAAATTGGGGGCTTTACAGATCGAAGGAGGATCGGTATGCTAATTGCTGTTGTTTCCTCATATGGTTTCCACAAAGATCAGCCACACTGTGAGTTTACTGCATCTTACTGCACAAATGGATCTTCAAACATTCTCCACTCAACTTGTTTTCAGATTCAGGTCTGCTCACAGTGCGATGCTGCTGGAGGTTATGTCTATCACAGATGGCAATGAAAGCTGTGAAGTTTTACTTTATAACAGAAAAGGTCAGGGATCACACAAAAAATCTACAGAGACTGGACTCTACAGTGTTTGCTGGGAAAGTGACATTTAGCACGAACTCCAGTGGCTGTCAGTGTGATATTTGGGTTGAATTCAAAGCCAGAGGGAGTAAACCTGGCACATCCAAAGGTATCAGAGGCAGGACAATTCACAAACTAATTACCACCGTTCAGGTCAGTTTGAAAGTGTTCTCCTTCTATGAGAACTTAATTTGTCCGAAGACAAATTTCAATCCTATCCTCTCACTCTCTATGAAATTCTATCTATCACTTTTTGTCCTGTTTTAACATGCACAACAGTGTCTTGTTCCTCATTTTAGCTTTGTTTCTTTTACCTAAATGTTGATGAGATTTTAAGGAGGGTATATTCTTCCAATTTCTCTCAGATGGCCATTCTGCATCAATTTTGTTTTAACTTATTCATTCATGTGGATTTGGGTCTTGCCGGCCAGCATTTATTGCCCCTCCCTAGTTGCCCCTTGAGAAGGTGGGGATGAGCTGCCTTCTTGAACCACTGCAGGCTGTGTTCTGTGTGTTGATCCACAATGCCCTGAAGGAGGGAATTCCAGGATTTTGACCCAGCGACAGTAGAAGAAGTCGGGATGGTGAGTGGCTTGTAGCGGAGCTTGAAGTGGGTGGTGTTCGCGTGTATCTGCTGCCCTTGTCCTTCTAGATCGAAGTGGTCATGGGTTTGGAAAGTGTTGTCGAACAAGCCTTGGTGTATTGCTGCAGTAGATGGCACACTCTGCTGCCACTGGTGTAGAAAATGGATGTTGTAGGTGATGGATGGGACATTAAACATGTGGGCTGCTTTAGGCTAGATAAAGATGTGCATCTTGAGTGTGTTTGGAGCTGGTCCCATCCAGGCAAGTGGGGAGTATTCCATCACACACCTGACTTGTATTGATTGTAAGAAAGTGTTCCCTCATTGGGGCTGTTAATCTGGTCCAATCAGGGAGCCCTGGCTGACAGGTATTAACAGGAGTGTGTGAGGTTCTGTTCACTCTGAGAGCTGGCTCTGAGGGAGCTGGATCAGTGTCAAGGACTTGCCGCATATAAATAAAGGGTGACCTGGTAATGGGATACCAGCCTTTGTGGAGTTACTTCACTGAACTTTGTTTCTATACTCTGGACACTAAGGCTGATAAGGTAGCAGATAGTGAAGTGACTGTCAGAAAATGCAGCTGAATATAGATATACTGGAGAGTAGGGCAGAGAAATGGCAGATGGAGTTCAATCTAGGCAAATGCACAGTGGGGCATTTTGGAAGATCCAGTTCAAGAGTGGAATATATAGTAAATGGAAAAGTTTTGGGGAAAATTGATGTACAGAGAGACCTGGGTGTTCAGGTCCATTATACCCTGAAAGTGGCAATGCAGATAGAGTGGTCAAGAAGGCATACGGCATGCTTTCCTTAATCGGACAGGGTATTCAGTGTAAGAGTTGGCAATTCATGTTACAGTTATATAAGACTTTGGTTCAGCCACATTTGGAATATTGCATACCATTCTGGTCGCCTCATTACCAAAAGGATGTAGATTTTATGGAGAGGTGCAGAGGAGATTCACCAGGATGTTGCCTGATATGGAGGGTGCTAGCTATGAGGACAGGTTGATTAGAATTATTTTCATTAGAAAGACGGAGGTTGAGGGGGGGTCCTGATTGAGGTCAACAAAATCATGAGAGGTATAGATAGGATGGATAACAAAAAGCTTTTTCCCAGATTGGGGAACTCAATTACTAGGGGTCATGTGTTCAAAGTGAGAAGGGAAGTGGAGATAAGCGTGGAAAGTTCGTTACGCAGAGGGTGGTGGGTGCCTGGAACGCGTTGCCAGTGGAGGTAGTGGAGGTGAGCATGATAGCGCCATTGAAGATGTATCTAAACAGATACATGAATGGGCAGGGAGCAGAGGGATACAGATCCTTAGAAAATAGGCAGCAGGTTTAGATAGAGGATCTGCTTTGGCGCAGGGTTGGAGGGCCGAAGGGCCTGTTCCTGTGCTGTAATTTTCTTTGTTTCTTGTTGTTCTATAATCACCCATGGTATGTCTGTGTTACTAGGTCAGCATTTATTACCCATCTTAATTGCCCAGAGAGCAGTTAAGGTTAACCACATTACTATGGGTGAGGAGTTACATGTTGGCGAGACCAGGTAAGGACAGCAGATCTTCAACTGTAAACAGCATTAAGCTGCAGAACGGAAAGATTCAGGGTTTTTTCTTGCTTATGAATCAAAAAACGTCAGCATCCAAGCTCAGTGGGTGGTCAGGAAGGCAAATGGAGTGTTGGCTTTTATTTCAAAGGGAATGGATAATAAAAGCAGGAAGATGTGGTTGGCTGTCCAATCAGAGGACGAGAATTCCATTGCCTTCATTAAACATTCCACATCATGTGATCAAAGTATGATTCCAATGTAGTTATCCTTCCTAAACTTTAAATAATTTGTTAACTTTTAGTGTTTCTCTTAAATGTGTGAAGAGATGTTCAGTGGAAATGTTATTTTGATGGTGTTCCTGCATGAACTTCATTGCTTGAGACAAATTGACTTGAAAGTGTTCAGCCATCACTATTTCCTTCAGGTTTTATTTATAAACCTTTCATCAGTTCTCTAATATTAACAGTGAAATCTCTTTGTTTTTGAGCTAAAAATACTTATTACTTAATTAACTAAAAAATAAAGGAAATACTTGACATAGTCAGGAATCCCTGGTATGAAAAGGAAGCATTTGCATTTAAATACAAGACTTGATAAACAGAAATTCCAAAGTGCTTTAGAAACATTCAAATACTTTGAAGAGTCAGCACTGTTACAGTGTCAGAAATGGATTAACCAATTTATGCACAGCAAGCTCCCACAAATAGCAACAAGATATTGACTGGTTAATTTGTCTTCATGGTACTGATTGAGAAATAATTATTGAACATGGCAACAGGGACAACTGTGGAGTTATTCTTTGAAATTGTGACATGAACTCGTTCTTATCAAGGCCTTAATCTTGCCACAAAAAGTAACATTTTGAGCTGAACTGCGCCCCCTCAGGATGGCAGGGAAATGTCAGCCTTTATTATTACATTTGGACCCTAGAATTGATCATAACCTTCTATCCAGGACAGGGCAGAGATACCATTAACTGAACGGAGATATTTTGAGTCAACTTGTTAAGAAGTGTCATGCCACACTTTTGGAGCAGGTGCATCTTGAACCTGGCCCTCCTGACCCAAAGATGAGGACACTGCTAATTTGCCTCAAGAGTCTCCTTAGCTGATCTTCGGGAGGCATAAGGGATTATTTCACTTCATTGCGTACCTGAGAACTGAAAAATAACAATTAATCAAACTCTACAAGTAGGTTTACATCTCAATAAATGTCCCTGTGCTTGGCTGATCACCTTTTCCCAAACAGTAACGTAATTACTGCTTCCAAATCCAGTCAAAAAGGGAAGAGCAGTCTGGTGGAGATGAAGGGAAAGGTAAACATAACCTGTAAAAAAGAGAGGAAATAACGTAAAATACATACCACAGGAAATAAATAACACAATATAAAAACTTAAAATTAAAATCATTGAGGAGAGATAAGGGAGAAAACATTATAAATGTGTATTTTTATTTGTAATAAGTAATAAAGGTACCTCTGAAATTTCAGTCATGTTATTAAAAATATATATTAAAAAGACACTAACATTTATATAACACTTCATCACATTGCCAAAATGTCTTAAAATTCTTCTCATTGTAAATTACTTCTGGGAGAGCATTGACTCCTCTCAGTTATATTAGGTCATTCTTCACTGTGGATAAGCTGAAATGTACAAATCTTAAAGTGAGAGACTGAATCTGGAGGTTTTGGCTTTGAATAACGTGTGACGTGTTTAAATCCATTCGTAGACTCAGTTCTCCATATTAATGTAATGTCCAGGAACACAAGGACATCAGAACTTGGAGCAGGAGGAGGCCATTCAGCCCCTTGAGCCTGCTCTACCGTTTAATGATCATGGCTGATCACAACTTGACCTCATCTCCACTTTCCTGTGCACTCTCCATAACCTTTCAAGCCATTACTCATTAAAAAATTGAATATCTCCTCCTTCAATGTCCCAATATCCACTGCACTCTGGGGTTCCTCACCCTTTGAGAGAAGTAATTTCTCCTCATCTCTGCTTTAAATCTGAGGCTCCTTATCCTAAAACAATATTCTCATTCTAGATGGCTCCTACATGAGGAAACTTCCTCTCTATGTTCACTTTGTCAGTCTCCGTTAGTATGTTTTACACCTCGATCAGATCTCCTCTCATTCTTTTAAATATAGACCTATTGCTAACTCTCTCTTCATAAGACAAACCCCTTCATCTCTGGAGTCAATCCCATGAACCTCTTCTGAACTGCCTCCAATACAACTACATCCCTCCTTCCATCCAACTACATACGGAAACTATATATAATGCCCCAGGTTAGATCTCAATAATGTCTTGTTGCAGCAACACTTTCCTACTTTAATACTCTATTACTTTAATAATAAATGTCAAAATTCCATTTCCCTTTGTTATTATCTGCTGTACCTGCAGACTAGTTTCCAATGATTCACACACAAGGACACCCAGATCCTTTTGCACAGAAGCACTCTGAAGTTTCTCTCCATTTAGATAATAAATTGCCTTTTGATTCCTCTGAACAAAATAGATAAGCACACACACACACGTCTGCATGCGCGCGCACACACACACACACATACACATACACATACACACACACATACACACACACACACAAAAGTTGCTGGTAAAGCTCAACAGGTCTGGCAGCATCTGGTTCTGAGGAAGGGTCACCGGACCTGAAACGTTGACTCTGATTAGTGAGTTTTGAGAAGTTTTGTAGCTCAGGTGAGGTTCTGGATGTATGTTTGCTTGGTGAGCTGGAAGGTTTGTTTTCTGGCATTTTGTCACCATACTAGGTAACATAATCAGTGAGCCTCCGGATGAAACATTGGTGGTATGACCTGCTTTTTATTATTTATTTAGGTTTCCTTGAGTTGGAGACATCATTTCCTGCAGAGATGTCATTTCCTGTTCTTTTTCTCAGGGAGTGGTAAATGGGATCCAAATCAATATGATTGTTGAGAGAGTTCCAGTTGGAATGCCATGTTTTTAGAAATTCTTGCAAGCATCTCTGTTTGGCTCGTCCTAGGATGGATGTGTTGTCCCAGTTGAAGTGGTGTCCTTCCTCATCCATATGTAAAGATACTAGTGAGAGAGGGTCATGTCTTTTTGTGGCTAGTTGATGTTCATGTATCCTGGTGGCTATTTTTCTGCCTGTTTGTCCAATGTAGAGTTTGATACAGTTCTTGCAAGGTATTTTGTAAATGACATTAGTTTTGCTTGTTGTCTGTATAGGGTCCTTTAAGTTCTTTAGGTGCTGTTTTAGTGTGTTGGTGGGTTTGTGGGCTACCATGATGCCAAGGGGTCTGAGTAGTCTGGCAGTCATCTCCAAGATGTCTTTGATGTAGGGGAGAGTGGCTAGGGTTTCTGGATGTGTTTTATTTACTTATTTGGGTTTGTTGCTGAGAAATCAGTGGATTATGTTCATTGGGTAACCGGTCCCTTTGGATATACTGCTAGGTGATTTTTCTCTGCTCTGCGTAGTTCCTCTGTGTTGCAGTGTTTGACGGATCTATGAAATGACATTCTAATACAACTCCATATGTGGGTGTTGGGATGATTGCTTCTGTAGTTCAATATTTGGTCCGTATGTGTTGATTTTTTGTAGACACTGGTTTGAAGTTCCCCATTGGCTGTTCACTCTACTGTGACATCTAGAAATGGCAGTTTGTTGTTGCTTTCCTCCTCTTTAGTGAATTTTATGCCAGTAAGGGTATTATTGACGGTCTGGAAGGTTTCCTCTAATTTGTTTCGTTTAGTGATGACAAAGGTGTCATCTATGTAGCAGACCCAAAGTTTGGGTTGGATGGTTGGCAGAGCTGTTTGTTTGAGTCTCTGCACTACTGCTTCTGCTAAGAACCCTGATATTGGTGATCCCATGGGTGTTCCATCAGTTTGTCTGTAGGTTTTGTTGTTGAAGGTGAAGTCGGTGGTAAGGCATAGGTCTACTCGCTTGACAATACTGTCCTTGCTGATGAAGTTGGTGGTGTTAGGTGTATGTGTCTTTGATTCTTCTAAGAGTGTAGTCGGTGTTTCCTCGACCAGGTTGATGTTGATGGATGTGAACAGGGCTGTTACATCAAAGGAGACCATTATTTCATCCTCTTCTATCTTGGTGTCTTTGATGGTGTTCAGGAATTCTTGGGTGGAGTGGATGGAGTGGCGTGAGTTTTCTACTAAGTGTTTTTGTCTTTGGTGTAGCTCCTTGGTTATTCTGTAGATTAGTGTTCCAGGTAGTGAGATATAGGTCTGAGGGAAGCTCCTGGTTTGTGAATTTTGGGTAATCCGTAGAAGCGTAGTGTGTTGGATCCATCTGATTTCAATTTTTGGAAGTTGGTCTTATTTATTTTTCCAGATTTCTGAAGTTTTTTGAGTATGGCTGTGATTTGGTTCTCTAGTTGTGGGGTTGGGTCTATCGCCACTTGTTGGTAAGTTTTGGTATCTGTAAGCAGTGCGTTCACTTTCTCAATGTAGTCTCTTTGATTTAAAATGACTGTTAAGCATCCTTTGTCTGCAAGTAGGATAACAATGTTTTCATCTTTTGTGAGTCCCTCTAGTGCTCACTAGGGGGGGTAGATATAGGACTGATGTTAGGGGTAGGTTCTTCACTCAGCGAGTTGTTAGTTCATGGAATGCCCTGCCAGTAACAGTGGTGGACTCTCCCTCTTTATGGGCATTTAAGAGGGCATTGGATAGGTATATGGAGGATAGTGGGTTAGTGTAGTTTAGGTGGGCTTGGATCGGCGCAACATCGAGGGCCCAAGGGCCTGTACTGCGCTGTATTCTTCTATGTTCTATGTTCTATGTTCTATGCTTTCCTTTCTTGTGTATTGAGTGTATTTCTTTCCTTTTTCCTGCTTTGTGTTGGTGTGACTGTCTGTCTGATGGTTTGCTGGGTTTATTCTGTGAGTTTGTTGTCCTTTCATATTGTTTCTCATGCTGCTAAGAAGTCTTTCTTATCCGCATCCTGGAAGTTGGAATTTAATCCTCTTACTAAGATGATGTTTCCAGTGTATGTTAAGTGGGTTTTGAGAAGATTTGTAGCTCAGGTTGAGGTTCTGGATGTAGGTTTGCTCGCTGAGCTGGGAGGTTGTTTTTAGACATTTCGTCGCCATGCTACGTAAAAGAGAAATCCTACAATGTGGCCAAGAGCACTGGGAAATCAGAAGATTGGGAAGGCTACAAAAACAAACAGAGGATAACAAAGAGAGAAATAAGGAAGGAGAGGATCAAATATGAAGGTAGGCTAGCCAGTAATATTAGAAATGATAGTACAAGCTTCTTTCAATACATAAGAAACAAACGACAGGCAAAAGTAGACATTGGGCCACTTCAAACTAATGCTGGAAG
>NC_057729.1:63616207-63641373 GCF_004010195.1 Chiloscyllium plagiosum | reverse complement strand
GAGTGCAGTGGAGGCCGGGATGCTAAATGTCTTCAAGGCAGAGATTGATAAATTCTTGATGTCACAAGGAATTAAGGGCTACGGGGAGAATGCGGGTAAGTGGAGTTGAAATGCCCATCAGCCATGATTGAATGGTGGAGTGGACTCGATGGGCCGAATGGCCTTAATTCCACTCCTATGTCTTCTGGTCTTATGGTCTTAACATCATCAATGAGCCTCTGGATGAAGCACTGGTGATATGGCCTGCTTTTTATTATGTGTTTATTATGTATTAACTCTGATTTCTTTTCACAGCTGCTGCCAGACCTGCTGAGCTTTTCCAGCAACTTCTGTCTTTATTTCTGATTTACAGCATCCATAGTTATTTTGGTTTTTATTTAGTGGATAAGCTCACAGTTAGCTGCATTACACCTAACCTGCCAAATATGGTTCCATTCATCTAAACGGAGAACTCCCCACCCTCACCAACACATTCCTCTGAATGTAAACTTATCGGACTCAGGACATTTGCACAACTCAACTCCATTCCATTTTAGCTGATGGCTATGGTCCATGACATACAAATATTTAATCTTTCATCATAAAAGGAGGCCATTCAGCTAACCACACTCCTTCTAGCTCTTGCATCAAGTTACCGAATGACAGCATGTGTGTCTTCAACATATGCACATGGGATGCCACCATTAACTACAAACATCATTGTTTTGCTGCACATGCATAGAATGACCCCATAATATTCTTCTCTGACCGTCAAAGATTTGGAAGTTTTCTTTGATACAAGAGATCTGTCAATCCAAGATGTTCAACAAAAAGGTTCTGCATTCTTGCCTGCATTACTTAATCAATCAATCAGTTCTTCTGCCATCATTGTTGGGAAGGTTGAATATTGCATCCTCATGAACAATCACTGGGCTTGAAACGCTAATTTGTTTCCAAAAATGCTGCCAGACCTGCTGAATTTTTCCAGCAATTTTTGTTGTTATTCTCAGTAGGCTGGGGTTGTTTTCCTTTGAGCAATGCGGATTGCGGTGCGGACCTGATTGAGGTGAATAGTGTTTTGAGGGACTACAGGGCAGAGAGAGAAAAACCTTTCCCCTTTAATAGAGGAGTCAACACCTGCAGGCACAGCTTTCAATTAAGAAACAAGAGGTTTAGTTGGGATTTGAACAAATATTTTTCACTCAGAGGACTTGGGGTATCTGGAACTCAACACCTAAATGAGTGGTAGAGGAGAGAGCCCTCAAGATATTGAAGATTAAGTCACCATAGTCTTATAATAATTGGACTGCTTCCTCAATAGAATGAATTGACTGGTGGTGACTTTGCCAGAGGGTCACCCAGACTCAGATTAGGGGAGAGATTGAGAAAGTCCTTCATGGTAACCCTAGCTGCAGGGATTGAAGCCATGCTGCTGGTGTCACTCAAAATAACAAGCTTGCCATCCATCCATCCAGCCAGCTGAGCGAACTGACCCCTCTCCAGATATTTAAGAAGTACCTGGAGGAGCATCCAAAACACCACAGCATACAAGGCTCCAGACCACGTGCTATGGGATGAGTATAGATGAGTGGTTAATGAACAGCTCAAACAGAATGGGTCAAAGGGACTCTTTCTGTGGAGGTGAAAAGTCTACCCCTCTGTGATTCGGATACTTCCACCTGTTTTTAAAGAAGTCCCACATTTTGAGGTTGTCTTGCTGCAATTCATTGTTCCACCTAGTGGTGGTGTTGCCTATAATTACAGCCATCCAAATCATGTCATTCTCCTGCTCTTTGTCATTTGGTCTTTCTGAAGCTTTTCCTTTAAGTTTCTTTTACCTGAAACAAAAACTAAGTAATCTTACTCATTCCATAAACATTTTGGATTTTCAACTCATTGTCCCTTTTCAAATCATTCCTTTTTTTTTATTCAGGGAACGTGACCACCTTGAGAAGATGAGGGAGAGCTGCCTTCTTGAACCGCTGCAGTCCATGTGCTTTGGGCTGACCCATCATGCCCTTCGGGAGGGAATTCCAGGATTTTCACCCAGTGACACTGAAGGAAGGGCGATATATTTCCAAATCAGGATGGTGAGTGTCTTGGAGGAGATTTTGCAGGGGGTGTCCTTGTTCTTCTAGATGGAAGTGGTTTTGGTTTGGAGGTTGCTGTGTGAGGAGTTATTGCAGAGCATCTTCTGATGGTACCCACTGCACCTTCTGCCACTGTATATGGGTGAGAGAGGGAGTGAAGATTTCGGATGGGAAGTTTGTGCCAATCAGGTGGATTGCTTTGTGCTTGATGATGTCATGCTTTTTGAATGTTGTCCATGAACTGAACAATGATGAAGCTTTTGATTACCACCTCTGGATCTCTCCTCCATTAGCCTGAGACTTTGGTCTGTATCTCATTCCAACATTACAATGCACCTCAGGAGCTTTTTCTTTATTTTTGCGAGGTTAAAGAGACTTTGTAAACATAAATTGCCTGGACTCATTATTGGAAGGGGAGCAGAAAGATGTTTGGAATACTGATCAGAGGGGTAGAAATAATCTCAGCTCAAAATGATACCTGCAGTATTACTCAGTTGAAGTGACAATTACTTGTTAGTTTAAAATTACAATCAGCTCCTGTGCAAGCCACTCAGAAGAAGTAAACACAGCTGTACATATTTAGCTACATTTCCAATTTGTACTCTTCATTTGATCAAAAATGACTTCTAATATTTCCATGATGTGGTCGGTTGGTGTTGTTAAACACAGAGTAAGAGTGGGTTCTAGTGTTCAATCAGGAAACAGTCAGTCAATGAATCTGCCCACCTGTCCAGCTCTGTTTCGAGATACCTCTAATATTCTCGAGTCCTGGTTCAGCCAGAAGTAACAAAACTCAGCTAATCGATGATCGTTTCTCCTCCCTTTGCTGCCAAAGTGAGAGGCCCAGCTCCATGAACACCAAAGATATTCATCATTCACCAAACTCCGAAATATCTTCCTGCTCCTCAACACAGAGTCGAGCATCACTCTCTAAACAGTTCCTACATTCGCCACTGACAGTCTCTGCTCCAGTACAGGGAGTGTCTAAGGTGACTATATAGATGTACAGCATGGGAACAGACCCTTCAGTCCAACTCATCCGTGCCGACCAGATATCCTAACCTAATCTATTCCCATTTGCCAGCACTTGGCCCATATCCCTCCAAACCCTTTCTATCCATCCTGATGCCTTTTAAATGTTGCAATTGTACCAGCCTCCGCAACTTCCTCTGTCAGCCCATTCTATATACATACCACCCTCTGTTTGAAAACTTTGCCCCTTACGTCCTTTTTATATCTTTCCCCTCTCACCTTAAACCTATGCCCTCTAGTTCTGGACTCCCCCACTCCAGGGAAAAGATTTTGTCTATTTATCCTATCCATGCTCCTCATGATTTTATAAACCTCTATAAGGTCACCCCTCAGCCTCCGATGTTCCAGGAAAAACAGCCCCAGCCTATTTAGCCTCTCCCTCTAGGTCAAAACCCTCCAACCCTGGCAATGTCCTTGTCGATCTTTTCTTTACCCTTTCAAGCTTTTCACAACATCCTTCCGATATGTTCCAAATGAAAGACTGCTGGATTTTCTCTCAGTGATATATGTGTATTCAGCCTTTGAGTTATGCTTCTAATGGCTTCTGGTACTCAGGACTCACAAGTGATAAAGTGAAAGCAGAAACAAGTGCTAACGGCATAATAAGGCTATTTATTTTATGTCTATAACCATTTTATATTAAAATAGGTAACAGGGATTTGAAAGGAAACACTTTGCCATGATGGAATCTGTTCCATTTACAGCATGGCTCCTGATCAGACTTGGCAGATCTATCATTTTTGCTTTTTTGCTGTTTTGCAGAAACCATATATTGTGCAATAAAAGAGCATGCGAAGAGGCAGAAAATAATAGCAAAACATCTAAGTGGCTTCTGTTCATTTATTTAAATTGCAGGCAAGATGAAATGCTTCAAATCCTGATTGTGTGAAGCAGATTATTGAAGAAGCCTGCATTACGCACGTGATATCTTGGCTGATTGCTCTCCAGTAAGAGGATGATGCTAGACAAAGTCAGTCCCGTCCTTCTCACCCTCTGCCAACTTGTTGTGCAACACACCCAGCTTATCATCCACATGCCCCTTCACAATGACTTAATGCCAATTTATTAACTCCATATACCGGCCTGTACCTTTACACCCTCCATTTAACCTCACTCAGTAACCCCCTCATGAGCTCTGCTGAGATTCTATTGCAGAATTCATTCTGTAAATTACAAGTGCCCCCATTGATAAAAAGCCAATTCAATTTTCTTAAATTCTGCTCAGTACTCAGGCTACAATGGAAACATACAATTGCATTCTGAGCAGGCAGAAAGTGAGGACTGCAGATGCTGGAGATCAGAGTCTGGATCAGAGTGGTGCTGGAAAAGCACAGCAGGTCAGGCAGCTTCCGAGGGGCAGGAGAGTCAATGTTTTGGGCATAAGCTCTTCATCAGGAATGTGTTGGCACGTATTGTTAATGAAGAGCTTATGCTGGAAACATTGATACCCCTGCTCCTTGAATGCTGCCTGACCAGCTGTGCTTTTCCAGCAACACACTCTTCGACAATTGCATTCTTAGCCTCATGTGAAATCAGAGACTGCCTTATCAACCAATTGGGGTTGTCAACAAAACAGTGAGCTTACAATCTCGACAGAAACTATGGTAGCTGGTGGGAGTGTCCACGCAGGAACCGTACCATCATGTTAGGCTTTATGGCTATGCTAACAAACAGCGAGCAAGCACCATTTTGTTTCAATGCAGACAAATAGCTGACTTGTTCTTCTAAGTTTAAATGGCAGGTAATTTAAATAACATGGTCACTTAGAGTCATAGAGTCATAGAGATGTACAGCATGGAAACAGACCCTTCGGTCCAACCCGTCCACGCCGACCAGATATCCCAACCTAATCTAGTCCCACCTGCCAGCAGTTGGCCCATAGCCCTCTAAAACCTTCCTATTCATATACCCATCCAGATGCTGTTTAAATACTGACTGCTCCACATCACTTGCTCACATTTTGTGAGCCTTCATGTCTACTCTTCAACATTGTAATTCATACACTGTAGGCAAATGATTTTGCTCCAGCACAAATAGTCAAAAGCTTTTCCAGGGTTTGGGATCTCCCTGTGTAAATCTCACCCTACACCTTTTTCCTAACAGTGGAACTATTAATTGTGGGAAATGAGGCTGGGATTTCCAAATCCAGTGTCCCAGTGTCATTATGGATAGGGAAAACTGAGACCTTTGTTTCTACTTGGGGATGTCCCCAAATCCAGGAGACAGAAATATAACTGGGCACTTGTAAATCCAAAGGGGAATTCAGAAAAACGTGTTAGCGCATGAGTGGAACCTAATGCCACGGGCAATTGCTGAGATTGAAACTGTAGATATATTTAAAACAGAAATGAAGTTTATAGAGAGAGAGAGAGAGGGAAATAGAAGAAAACACCTGAGAACAGTAGTGGAAGGGGGATCAGAGGAGGCTATGGTGGTGTGTAACACCAGAATGGAGCCAGTTGAGCATTGATCTATTCCTCTGTTGTATTTTCTGCTTAATTGCAGATTTGTCTTCCAATTCAAGACTGGGAAAGCACAAATCCCAGCACCCTTGAAATGCAAAACTGGTTTCTCTCCAATATTTGTATCAGTGAATTTAAAAGACTGGCCTGTGTTGGACTGTTCCTGAAATTACATTCCTTTGGTTCACTTAATTATGATGCTAGATGCAAAACAGATCTCACCTCTTTATAAAGATAATAAATCTTAAGGAAAGTTATAAATCCAGCTCAGGGACTTAGTGTAGGGGAAGCGACAGAGAAAGAAAATCTTGCATTTAGATAGCATCTTCTATAAACTCAGGACATCACAAAGCCAATGATAGATTGTGCTTTTTGCTGTAAATGAGGAATGGGCCCACACTATTTCTAAAAAGAAAGATGAAGTTCCATTTATATAGTTAACATTTTTTTTCAGAATGCCAGAATCGCTCAAAGTGCTTTACAGCTAATAAAATACTTTTGGAAAATTTGTCACTGCTGCAGAGTAGGCAATCTCACAGCAAAGTTGGGCACGGCAAGATCCCACAAACTGCAATGTGTAAATGAGCGGCTAATCTGCAAATTGTTCATCAAGAGGTTAACATTGGTCATGGCATAGGGGACCACTCCTAGCTATCCTACAAAACAGTGCCAGGGAATCTACTATCAACTCTAAGAGAACCAGTGAGATCTCAGTTTACCATTCCTGCTGAAAGACATTAAATCTGATGGTGCCATATCCCTCAGTTCTGGCATGGGAGTAGCTGCTGGTTGATAGACTCGAGATTGTAATGAAAGTAATTAATTCCCTATCAGCAGAACAGTTATATTGGGCTGAACTTTCCACCTTTGAGTTTCAGTATATTTTTGAACAAGATTTATGGTCCCCAGGCTTCCATGTCCAAAGATGTGCAGGCTCGGTGGATTAACCATGGGAAATACAGTGTTATAGGGAGAGGGTCGGTGTGGACTCAATGGGCTGAGTGGCCTGCTTCCACATTGTATGGATTCTATGATTCTACTCTAAGATTCTATGTTTCAAAGTGACTGTTCTCACACAATAATCTCATCATCTCTTGAATTCTGTATCCAGGTGTTACAGCACACTCCTGTCCGATTGTACTGTGTCAGAGGAAGATTCCCTCCATTCGCAGAATCTTCCGGCATTCACACAGCCACCACCATGTGACAGCCCAGCTACTGATGATCTCTGTTGACTTTGGGGAATTGTGACTGGGTTCCTAATACATGCAGTGAACAATTTGTCTCAATTTTCTGAGGGTTTATTGAGCTTGTTAAGAGGCAGCAATTTAGATATGATACATTAGTTAATTAGACAAAGGAAATATATTGCCATGATAAATCAGAATGTTTCATCAATCCTGAAACTGCTCAGTACAATGGAGGAACAGGGGCAGTGGTGTTGAAATGCTGGAATGTGCATCTCTGATGCAGTTTTTGGTGGTAAAAGTCTTTGTTCTTTCAAAGGTATCTGGCTAGATCATTCATCCCCATAAGTGTTCTGTTACCTGGGAGCCAACAGACTCCCCCATGTTTGCAATATTGCACTCAATTCTGCTCTCCCTGCCATAGGGAAGATGTTGTTAAACTTGAAAGAGTTCAGAAAAGATTTACAAGAAATTTGCCAGGATTAGAAGGAACTATAGGGAGATGCTGAATAGGCTGGGGCTATTTCCCTGGAATGTCAGAGGCTGAGGGGTGATATTACAGAAGTTTATAAAATTATGAGGGGTATGGAGAGGGTGAATAGACAAGGTATTTTTCCCAGGCTTGGGGAGTCCAAAACTAGAGGGCATAGGTTAAAGGTGAGAGGATAAAGATTTACAAAGGAACTGAGGGACAATATTTTCATGCAGAGGGTGTGCGTGCATGGAATGAGCTGCCGGGGAAGAGGTGGAGGCTGGTACAATTACAGCATTTAAAAGACATCTGGACAGGTTTATGAATAGGAAGGGTTTAGACGGATATGGGCCAAATGCTGGCAAATGGGACTAGATTAATTTGGATATCCGGTCAATACAGATGAGTTGGATCAAAGGGTCTATGCTGTATAACGCTATGACTCTATAATATACGGTAGAACCTTGATTATCCGAACGAAACGGGCGGGGAGTATTTTGTTCAGATAATTGATCGTTCGGATAATCGATATGATCATAAATAAGTGTTAATTTCTGAGTGTCAGTTATTCAAACATGTCTTGGTTATCCAGCAATGCATGCCACAGTGCCATTTAATTGATAACTGAATGTGAAGTTGCCTAATGCTATTTTTATGAGACCTTAAGATCTTGTTCTAGTAATCTGAAATTTGGATTATTGATATTTGGATAATCGAGGTTGTACTGTAATTGTTTCAAGCAGAAAACATTTGTCATTGCTAACTTGTCACAACTCCATAGACCAATTAGCTACTTGTGGCTGCCTGAATCTCACCTTGTCCTTGTACAAGTCTATCTGCAATAACTTCAACCCGTATACCTGCTTGAAAACACAGCTGTGTAAACAAAACTTGCAATGAATATTTGTAACCTGCTTTTAAAAGGAACAACACTCATTTGCACAACCCTTCATTTTTAAAACTTTTTCTTCCCATTTCACTCCACAATCAAAAATACAAAAAAAGAAAGATAAGGGAAGGAGAAGGGTTATGGAAGAAATCAGGGGATTGACTTCACAAGGAAACATGAACTCATGGAAACCATGTAGATGCTGTTTTATAGGAAGGTTCTGAAGTTGCCATTTAATATCTAAGGGGAAAATCTGGGAACCTTTGCCCAAAGTCATATTTCCAACTCTTTCAATTCTTGCTGTATTTTTAACACTATCTCAGTCTGCTCCAGGGAGAGCCACATTCCACCCACCAACTCAATAACATGTCCTGAAATTGCACACAATGGCTTGAGGACCAATTTCTGTCAACTGTCTGGACGCATGCTTTAAGTGCACAGTAATTGTGAGGAGTTGAGCCTGAGTGTGAAAATGACAGAAATGTAAAAATAAAGCAAATAGGAGCAGCAGTGGGTCATTTGGGCCTTTAAGCCTGCTCTGCCATTCAATAAGACCACGGCTGATTAGTCCCCTGTTCCTGCTTCCTCCTCCCGATCCCTTCAGCCCTGAGATCTGACTCCTATGTGAAAGCACTCAGAGCTTTGTCCTCAACCACATTCTGTGGGGAGAATTCTCTGGGTGAAGCCATTTCTCCTCATGTCAGCCCTAAATGGTCTACCTCATATCCTTCAAGTGTAACCCATGTCCTTGGATTCTCCTGTCATTGGAAACACGCTTCCTGCATTTACCCAGTTAAGATCTCTTAGAATTTCGTAGGTTTCTATGAGCTACCCCAGATTCTTCTAAACTCCAAAAGATACGTTCTGAACCAATCCATATGTCAGTCTTGCTAACCCAGGGATCAGTCTGGGCTCAGTTATCAGAAAAAAAATGAATAAAGTATCCCTGTCAGCTGAACACTCCTTTGGTAATAGACTGTAGTAAGAGATGGGATTCTACGCTCAAGGCTGTTCCTTGAGTCTATAAACTCTGTCTGACACATTCTACTCTGAATGAAAGTTGTTCCTGGGAGACATCCTCACTGAATCAGGGTGGCAGACATATAAAAAATATTCCATTCCCCAGCTCTGATATTCATCATCTTAACAAACAGAGCAACAGAGCAAAATAAGACAATGTAAAATAGGAATGAATTTCACTCATTAAAATGTTTCAATCCTATTAACTGGGATTTCTCACTGCAAATGATATTATCCCTCTTATCTCACAACATTGACTTAAATAAATAGGGGACAGAATACTCAATACTGAAGGAAAGCTTCTGATAAAAAAAATTAACTAGCATCAGCTGGAACTGAATGTGTTTTTTTTGGATTAAAGCACTTTGATGGATTTTGCAAGCAAGATTTGAACTAAATCTCTCTAATGCAAAGCTTCAAATGAACTGAATGAGGTTTACCAGTGATTAGCTTCGGTTCCCACCACTGGGATTATTTCATTGACAACTATTTAATCTATTTCCATTTTTTGCTCATCTCATTTCCTTCTGAAGACACTCGCCCCAGCTGAGATCTTCCAATAGCTCAGATTCAGTTTGGGGGCCCGATATTTATGTCTTAACTCTATTGCAGGAGGAGTCAGGTTTCTCTCTGGGGAGCTGCTCTGCTTGGTTGTGTTTCATTGTGTGAGTCCCTTTATTGTACCTGAATATTTGGGCTGGATTTTAAGATGTCACGTTGCCTCTCCTGCCCTTCTGTAATTTTGGACAAGAAAACTGATGTCATGACACCTCCTGTGATAATGTAGAAGGAGGGGAGTGGGGTGTAAAATCAGAAGCTCACTCTTTCCCTACTCTGCCATTGAGAAACTCGGATTATTTCAATCATTCTGTTCAGACATATCGCCAGAGTAGGTGTTTTCTGGGTTATGGAGAAATACAGATTGAAGTTGAATATAATTCTGTTACTCAGTTCTGAATTGTGAGATCTCCTCGAAGTTTGTCCCACTTAGTACACTGATAGTGCCATGTAACAGAAGGGACAGTATTCTCAATATGACGGTGGTAATAACTAAACAGTCATAGAGAGATACATCTGCGGCAGGCACGTTGGTGAAGACAGGTTCATGTTTTTTTCCTCTTGTTGGTTCCCTCACCACCCAGTCTAACAGCAATGTCCTTCAGGACCTGACCAGCTCAGTCAGATAGTGCTGCTGCTGAGCTGCTCTTGGTGATGGACACTGCAGTCCCCCACCCAGAGTACATTTTGCACCTTGCCATCCTCAGTGCTTCCTCCAAGAGCTGTTCAACGGGAGGAGTATTGATTTATCAGCTGAGGGAAGACAGTATGCAGCAATCTGCAAGAGGTTTCCTTGCACATGCCTAACCCACGCACATGAGATTTCATGGAGTCCAGAGTCATTATTCAGATCACTCACCCCCAACTTTATACCAGTGTGCCATCAGGGATGGTTATGGTGCTTTCTGGGATATTGTCTATAATTCTGGGATTTGATGATAATTACATCAGCTGTTGCTTGACTAGTCTGTGAGACAGCTCTCCAAATCTTTCCAGCATTGCCCAGATGTTGCCAGATGATGGAGGTTACTGGGTTTGAGTTGTCGTTGCTGATGGAAGGCAGCCTGTCCCGTTTCATTCCTTTCTTTAGACCTTTTTTGGCAGTTTGTTACAACTGAACAGTCGTTTCAGAGGGCTGTTAAGAGACAACCACAATACAATGGGTCTGGAGTCACATGTAGGAAATACTGGGTAAGGATGGCAGTTTCCTTTCCTAAATGACATTAGTGAACCGGGGGGCTTTTTCAGATTAGCCTCTTATTCCAGATTTTTATTGAGTTCAAATTCCACCATCTGCTGTGGTGGGATTTGAACACAGGTCCCCAGAATTATTTAACAAAGGGTGACAGGACTCACAACATTAATACTGTTTTGTCCTTCACAGATGTTGCCAGATCTGCTGAGCTTCTCCGACAAATTATGTTTTTATTTCAGATTTCCAGCTCTTTTGCATCTAATTATACAGAAATACTTGACCAGCTGTGACCTTCGCGAAGCCATAAGCATACTCAGGGGGCTGAATGGACTATTCCTGTTTCTAATGCTTGGGCTGTTCTGCTCTTACAAAACTGAATTGCATTTGTGCTGGGACAGCAATCAGTTACAGGCAATGCTTCCCCAGTTCCAGGAGCTTCCCAGAGGTACCATGAATGCCTGGCTGTGTGCTGGCACAATGGCTTCGGCTTTCAGAAGACTTTGATCTCAGAGAGTCGGCAAGCTGCAGGTAAGATGTGGGCGACTGTAGGTTACTGCATTCCAAACAGGCAAGTGAGACTAATTGGATTGAGCTTTCCTGATTCATTCCTGAAGAAGGGCTAATGCCCGAAACGTCGATTCTCCTGTTCCCTAGATGCTGCCTGACCTGCTGCGCTTTTCCAGCAACACATTTCCATCTCTGATCTCCAGCATCTGCAGACCTCATTTTCTCTTCTGAGCTTTCAAAGAGTTGGCATTAGACAATAAACCAAATGTTCTCTTTCTATATTGTATCATTATATTGACTATGATTACAGGTTATTCCTCACACAGTGAGATCAATACTTGGAACAGACTTCGTTATGGTGTGATGGAATGAACGACTTACAATAATCGAAGAAATAATAATGAAATACAGCAGATTTATTCTGAAAGAATGAATTAAGATGCAGAAATAGACTTCCTTATACTGAGCTGCATGGTGAGTTTATGAAGTGTTGTTTGGAAAACATCAAAGACAGCAGTTTGTATTTCCAATAACCAGAGATGTGTGGAGATAATATGCATGAGAACAATGCTAAAAACCTCTTGTATTTAGGTCAACCATATGTTCATGAATAGGTTCAGCAAAAGCAGTGAACTCTTCAAAAGCTATCTGAGATTCTTTGTCAGGCCATATGGATGGGAGTAATCTTCGCTGATGGGCAGGGACCTTTCAATCATTACTTGTAGCCCATTACACTGATAATGTAAAACTAAATGGTTTTCAGTGAAGTTACTGTAATAAAAACGATATGAATGACTCATTGATGTTAATCAAAATGCAAGCGATTTCTTTGTATTAGAAAACCCCAAATTGTCGGCATATTGTCTTGAAAGTTCACAACCTCACAAGTTCCTCAGAAGCTGGTGAATCTGTCATCATCCCTCTGGGAAATGTTTGAAGCAGAAGGGATGAACATTTTTGCTTTCTGTGAATTTAAATCAAATGATCTTTGATAATCTCAAATTGATGAGCCCTCAGAATAGTAATGTCACCAAGTTGACCATCTGACCCATCGTTGCACAGGAGATATCGCAAGGATAATCCTCAGAGGAAACTGCGACAGCACACAGGTGAAAAGCAATGCTGTAAGAACAATGTTCCAGTGATCATGAGAATACCGAAAGTTTATAGAAACTCAATCACTCAGCTGAAATGGAAATTAGGATATAAAATCTATATCAGACATTTACCAAGGATCCTCAGACAGCAACTTCCAACCCCTGAGCACTATCATTCACAAGGACAAGGGCAGCAGATACATGGGAATGCCAACCCCTGCAAGTTCCCCTCCAAACCACTCACCAACCTGACTTAGAAATATATCACTATTCCTTCAATGTCATTGGATCAAAGTCCTGGAACTCCTGAGAGTTTATGGGTCAACCCACAGCACATGGACTGTAGCCGTTCAAGAAGGCAGCTCACCACCACTTTCTCAAAGGGGCAACTAGAGACAGACAATAAATGCCAGCTCAGCCACACATGAATGAACAAAGGCTAATCAATATGGGAGGGAAATGCTTCTTCTTTTCCTTTCTTGAATCGATTATTCCTCCAGTAACCCACTCAAGACAGTGAGAAAACCTGTATTTATCTCGTGCTCAAGCAACTCAAGATTGGACATCCATGAAGCACTGTGGGCTATCAGCAACACAATCTGCAAACCAGTGATCCCTCAGTCAACTATTTCCATCAAGCCAGGGGATCAACCCTGGTTCAATGGAGAGTGCAGGAGGACATGCCAGAAGCAGCACTGGGTACATCTAAGAATGAGGTGTCAACTTGGTGAAGCTACTAAACAAGACTGATGACATGCCAGACAGAATACACAGCAAGTGATAGACGGAGGTGAACAATCCCAAGTCAACAAAAGGATCAGATCTAAGCTCTAAAATATGAAAGAAATTAAACAAGAAATTAGAAAGTCTAAAAGAGGTCATGAAAAGCCATTAGCAAACAGAATCCCAACGCTTTTTATACATATAAGAGGGTACAAAGGGAAAGGGTTGACCCACTGAAGGACAAAGGAAGGAATCTATGTGTGGAGCCAAAAGAGATGGGTAATGTCCTAAAATAAACTTTGTGTTGGTATTCACCAAAGAGAAGTAATTATACAGTCATAGAGTCACAGAGATGTACAGCACGGAAACAGACCATTTGGTCCAACTCGTCCTTGCCAACCAGATATCCCAACTAACCTCAAAACACTTCCTATTCATAATTGTACCAGCCTCCTCCACTTCCTCTGGCAGCTCATTCCATACACGTACCACCCTCTGTGTAAAAAAGTTGCCCCTTAGGTCCCTTTTATATCTTTCCCCTCTCACCCTAAACCTATGTCCACTAATGCTGGACTCCCTGACCCCAGGGAAAAGACTTTGCCTATTTATCCTATCCATGCCACTTATGATTTTATAAACCTCTATAAGGTCACCCCTCAGCCTCCCATGCTCCAGAGAAAACAGCCCCAGCCTGATCAGCCTCTCCCTGTAGCTCAAATCCTCCAACCCTGGCAACATCCTTGTAAATCTTTTCTGAACCCTTTCAAGTTTCACAACATCCTTCAAATAGGAAGGAGACCAGAATTACACGCAATATTCCAACAGTGGCCTAACCAATGTCCTGTACAGTTGCAACATGACCTCCCAACTCCTGTACTCAATATTCTGACCAATAAAGGAAAGCATACTAAACGCCTTCTTCATTATCCTATCTATTTGTGATTCTACTTTCAAAGAGCTATAAACCTGCTCTCCAAGATCTCTTTGTTCAGCAACACTCCCCAGGACCTTACCAT
Source organism: Chiloscyllium plagiosum (assembly GCF_004010195.1). Lineage (NCBI taxonomy): Eukaryota > Metazoa > Chordata > Chondrichthyes > Orectolobiformes > Hemiscylliidae > Chiloscyllium > Chiloscyllium plagiosum. The sequence continues at coordinate 63,627,146 of NC_057729.1, read as the reverse complement.
TAATTGTATAGGTCCTGTTCTGATTTGCTTTTCAAAAATGCAGCTCCTCACATTTATCTAAATTAAACTCCATCTTCCTCTCCTCGGCCCATTGGCCCATCTGATCAAGATCCCATTGTCCTCTGAGATAACTTTCTCCACTGTCCACTGCACCTCCAAATTTGGTGTAATTTGCAAACTAACTATACCTCCTATATTCGCATTCAAATCATTTATATAAATTCAAATCATTTATATAAATGATGAAAAGCAGGGGACCCAGCATCAATCCTTGTTGGAGGATAATCTCAGGGAAGGGAGTACGGAGTTTCTAAGTCCAGTTGCTATTAAAAAGGAAGAGGTGGTGTGTGTCTTAAAAAGTACTCAGATAGATAGAGCCCTAGGTCCTGATGTGATCTATTCCAGAATATTGAGGGAGGCAAGAGAACAAATTACTGGAGCACTGATAGACATCTCTGTATCCTCTTTGGCCACAGGTGAGGTCCCAGAGGATCGGAGAGTAGCCAATGTTGTCTCATTGTTTCAGAAGGTAGCAGGAATAATCCAGGTAATTGCAGGCCTGTGAGCCTCACATTGGTCATTAGGGAAATTATTAAAAAGGATTCTCAAGGACAAGATCTGTACGTATTTAAAAGCAAATTGAGTTGTTAACGATAGACAGCATGGTGGGTTTTGTGCGGTCGAGCTTATGCCTTACTAACTTGATTGAGGTTTTTGTGGAGGTGATGAAGATGATTGATGAGGGAAAAGCTGGTGATGTTGTCCGCATGGACTTCCTTCAAGCCTTTGACAAAGCCCCTCATGGCAGACTGGTATAGATGGTATAGATAGGCAAAAGTGAGGACTGCACATGCTGGAAATCAGAGTCTAGCTTAGAGTGGTGCTGGAAAAGTGCAGCAGGTCAGGCAGCATCTGAGGAGCAGGAAAACCGACATTTTGGGCAAAAGCCCTTCATCAGGACTGGTGAAGGGTTTTTGCCTGAAATGTCAGTTTTCCTGGTCCTCAGATGCTGCCTGACCTGCTGGGCTTTTCCAGCACAACTCTAATCTAGACTCTAGATGGTATAGATGGTGAAGTCACATGGTATCAGGAGGGAGCTGGCAAGATGGACTCAGAACTGGCTTAGTCACAGGAGACAGAGGGTAGCAGTGGGAGGATGCTTTTCAGAATGGAGGTCTGTGATTACTGGTATTCCACAGGGATTAGTGCTGGGACCTCTGCTGTTCGTGGTCTACGTAAATGACTTGGAGGAAGATGTAGATGGTCGAATCAGTAAGTTTGCGGATAATGCAAAAATTGGTAAAGTTGCGGATACTCAGGAGGATTGTTAGAGGGTACAGCAGGATATAGATCAGTTGGAAGCAATGGCAGAAAAGTGGCAGATGGAGTTTAATCTGGACAAATGTGTGTCAATGCATTTTGGAAAGTCAAGTACAGGTGGAACTTATGTCGTGAATGGCAGAACCCTTAGGAATATTGATATGCAGGGGGATTGGTGTGCAGGTCCACAGATCACTGAAGGTGGTAGCGCAGGTAAATAAGGGAGTAAAAAAGGCCTATGGCTTGTCTGCCTTCATTGGAAGGGACATTGAGTATAAGAACAGACAAGTTATGCTGCAGCTTTATAGAACTTTAGTTAGGCCACACTTGTAATATTGTGTATAGTTCTGGTCACCACTCTATCAAAAGGATGCGGATATTTGTAGAGGGTACAGAAGAGGTTTACCAAGATGTTGCCTGGTCTGGGGGATTTTAGGATTCTATGAAGAAAGGTTAGATAGACTGGTTTGTTTTCACTGAAATGCAGGAGGTTGAGGGGTGGCCTGACTGAAATGTATAAGATTGTGAATGGCATGGATAAAGTGGAAAGTATGAGACTTTTTTCCGGTGTGTAGGGGTCAGTTAATGGGGAACACAGGTTCAATTTGCAAGGGGGGATGTTTAAAACAGACGTGCGAGGCCGGTTTTTTATACAAAGGAATGTTTTACTAGAGGACATGGTGGAAGCAGATACAATAGCAACATTCAAGAAGTACCTGGACAAATAGATAAATAGGAAGGAAACAGAGGGATACGGATCCTGTAGGGGAAGATAGTTTTAGTATGGAAGGGCAAAATTTGTTGCATGCTTGGAGGGCCGAACGGCCTGTTCCTGTGCTGTATTGTTCTTTGTTCTTTCTTTGTTCTCTGCCGTCCTGCCACATCAGTCCTGTGAATTGTGGTGGGTGATTAAACAACTCACTGGAGGAGGAGGCTCCACAAACATCCTGATTGTCACTGATGGAAGAGCCCAGCACATCAGTGCAAAAGATAAGGCTGAAGCTTTCACAGCAACCTTCAGCCAGAAATGCTGAATGGATATGCATCTTGGCCTCCCCCAGCATCACAGATACCAGTCTTCAGTCAATTTGTGATATTAAAAAGGCACTGTTTACTACAAAGTCTCTGGTCCCTGACAACATTTTGATAATAGTACTGAAGGCTTTTGCTCCAGAACTTGCCACTGGGACAACACTACCATTATAGGGCAAGCGAAACAAAGAACAGCCAGGGAATTCCTAGAAGCATGGCACTCATCCACAAACTCCATCAACAAACACATCGACCTGGACCCAATATACCGGCCACTAGAGCGGACAGCTGAAACTGACAACCGGAAGCGGCAGGGACAGGCCACTATAAATGCCAGAGGAAACACCACAGAAGTGCTTCACAGGAGGCTCCCAACACTGAGGATGTCACCTAGACAGGGGACGAAACGTTTGCAACAAAAATTTCCAGCTTGACGAACAGAACCACAGCAGTTGCCACTCCCCTTGCCAAGCTGTTACAATACTGGCATCTACCTGACAATGTGGAAAATTGCCCATGTCCTGTACATAAAATGCAGGATAAATCCAACCCGGTCAATTACCGACCCATCAGTCTACACTTGATCATCAGTAAGGTGATGGAAGGTGTCACTAACAGTGTTATCCAGCAGCACCTGCTCAGCAATAACCTGCTCAGTGACACCCAGTTTGGGTTTCCCCAGGGCCACTCAGCTCCTGACCTCATTCCAGTCTGGGTTCAGTCATGGACAAAAGAGCTGAATTCCAGAGGTGACATGAGAGTGACAGCCCTTGACATCAAGGCTGTGCTCAACTGAATGTAGCAACAAGGAAGCCCTTGCAAATCTGGAAGCAATGGAAATTGGCTGGGGGGGATGGGGGGGATGTGTGTGTGCAAACCCTCCACTGTTTGGTGTCATACTTGATACATTCGAAGGTGGTTACGGTTGTTGGGGGTCAGTCATCTCAGCTCCTGGAAATCTCAGCAGGAGTTCCTCAGGGTACTATCTGAGGCCTAACCATCTTCAGCTGCTTCATCAATGACTTTCCTTCCTTCATAAGGTGAGAAGTGGGGATGTTTGCTGATGATTGTACAACATTCAGCACCATTTGTGATTCCTCAGACACTGAAGCAGTCTGTGTCCAAATGCAACAAGATCTGGACAATATCCAGGCTTGGGCTGACAAGTGGGAAGTAACATTTCCACCACACAAATGCCAGGCAACAACCATTCCCAATGAAAGACAATCTAATCACCGTCCCTTGACATTCAATAGTGTTACCAACACTGAATCCTTCACACCAACATCCTGGATGTTAGTATTGACCAGAAACTTAACTGGACTCTCCATAAAAAAATACTGTGGCTACAAAAGCAGGTCAGAGGTTAGGAATACTGTGGCACCTCTTGACTCCCCAAAGCCTGTCCACCATCCACAAGGCACAAGTCCGGAGTGTGATGGAATACTCCCCACTTGCCTGATTGGGCGCCGCTCCAAAACACTCAAGAAGCTTGACACCATTCAGGACAAAACAGCCCGCTTGATTGGCATCACATCCATAAGCATCTACTGTCTCCACCAGCAATGCTCAATAGTTGCAGTGTGTACCACCCACAAGATGTGCTGCAGAAATTTGCCAAAGTTCTCCCAGCAGCACCTTCTAATCCCATTATCACTTCGATCTGGAAGGACAGGAGCAGCAGATACAGAGGAATGCCAGGATGTGAAAGTTCCCTTCCTGAATGCACTGACAATAGTTCCCAGATCTTCAGCCTGGGTTCAGTTTCACCCAGATTTGAGAAGAGGGAGCTTACTCTTCTCAGGTTTTGCACAGCCCTCTTTTCCCAAGGTCAATGGTTAATGTCTAAGAAGTTGCTGAGAAAAGCACACAAGGCTGGGTAAAAGTTCTTCATTCACAGAATGTTGTAGAAAAGTAAAAGTTCTCATATTGAAGCTATTGGATGGACTGCAGCAAAATTGCTAACCATCCTCTTCATAAGTAATTTGTTTACATGAAAAGCAGTCTTACACTTTGATATCTACAGCACAGCTTTAGATAGACCCTTATAGCATCTGCAGATCCAAAACACATCACTCTGTGACAGTTTAGAAGAAAACCTATTGTGCACAGAAAATTGAAATTCTCCATATCCAAATTGCATATTGATCTTATCATTAAAATATTCAACTTCCTTTTCCTTTATGCGTGTTCCATCTGCTGAGCCATTTTACTGGTAATCACTGTGTAGAGGAATTCACGTATCTACAAGACAAATGGAACATCTATATACACAACATAGAGGAACTTTTCAGAGCTTAGTTATGAGTAAGACAGGAGGAATGCGCAGTCTATCTTTCTCTTGCTGTCTGTCTCTCTCTCTCTCTATCCCTAGTTCCAATACTCTCTTGGGAAAAAGAAACATCAATTTAATTGTTTCACACAGTTCCCAGTAATGGCCAATTATAAGCTTTCTCTATATTTAAACAAAAAGGCACATATGCTGGGTTTCTTTCATAAATACAAAAAAGATCTATATTACTCTAAAACAAATCAGATTCAATGGATGTGCAGAACTGATTAAAAGAAACACAGAGAGGTTCTGGAGACATTCAGCAGGTCTTACAGTGTCTGCAGAGAGAGAAACCGAATTAAGGTTTCGAGTCCAGAGACCCTTCTTCAGAATTGGTTAAAAATCACCATTTATAATACAATATGTTTGTCCCTTTAATTAACCCAAACCCTACTCACAGGAGGAAAAAAAACTGATTCTCTCTGCACAGAGTCACTTCAGAGGAAAGAACACAATTTTGGCCATTAATTTAAAAGAAGGTCTGGATGCTGAAATTAGAAACAAAACCAGAAATTGCTAGAGAAACTCAACGGGTGGAACAGCTTCTGTGGAGAGAGAACAGAGTTAACGTTCTGGGTCCCAGTGACACTTGTTTAGAACTGTTGGCCATGAATTGTTAGATTCAAAGGAAAATGTGTGGAATGTCCAGAAGGTTGACCTGAATTGTTATCAATATCATCAAGCTAAAAGAAAAAACATTTTGACTTTGCGTCCACCGCTTTCTGTGATAGAGAATTCCATAGGTTCACCACACTCTGAGTGAAGACATTTCTCTTCATCTCAGTCCTAAATGGCCGACTCTATATCCTGAGACCGTGACCCCTTGTTGTGGACCCACACCCAGCTGGAAGCGTCATCTCTGCACCCAGTCTATCCAGCCTTGTCATACTTTTACATGTTTCAATGGAATCCCTTCCCATTCTTCTCATCTCCAGTCAATACAGTCTTGTCGACCCAATCTATCTCCAGATGTAACAAAGCTGCTATCTCAGGAAACAGTCTCCATTACACTCCCTCCATTACACTCCCTCTATTACACTCCCTTTATTACTCCATTACACTCCCTCTATTACACTCCCTTTATTACAGTCTCCGTTATACTCCCTCTATTACAAGTGTAAGTTTTCTGAGGCACACAGTATTCCATGTGTGTTCCCATCAAAACCCTATACCATTGCAGCAAAACTTCCTTGCTCCCTGTGCTCGAACCTCCTTACAATGAAGACCAATATAACGTTTGCCTTCCTGAGGTATGCTTCCATTCAATGGCAAGTATATGTCCAAATTCCTCTGCACATCATCCTTTTCCAATCTATCATCATTTTTGTAATATTCTACCATTGTGTTTTTCTATTGAAGCAGTCAACTTCACATTTATCCACATTATATTTCTCTCCCTTTCAAACCTTAATTTACACATACTTTACATCTTTTTCTCTTTCTCCACTATTAGCAACCCCTTTGTCTTTTGCACTGTCACCTCTGTCTCTGGCAGAAACATAGAAAAAATATTTTCCATCAACTTCTGGTTCAGAAGAAGACTGATGCCATGTTAGAAATACTAACTCAGTTTCTTGCTCCCAGATGTGGCCAGGCATGCTGAGTTTCTCCAGCACTTTCTGCTTTTGTTTCAGATTTCCAGCGTCCACAGGATTTTGTGTTTATACTTTTGACTCCCAATCATAATCAGAGTCATGCCTTCCCCCAGGCATGAATCCAAACCATTAGCTAAAACCATATTGTTTCCAGGAAATGTTTTGTTAAAAATAATGTTTCAATGTCCAAAGTGACCTTTTAAAGAAAATAACAATCCAGGTATCAGTACTGAACTTCCACTAAATCCATTTTTAATTCAAAGCTCAAGCCATTAAAAATATATTAATGTGAAGCCTTTGAAAATGTTAGTGAAACATCTATTATCATTTTATTAATTTCAACAGAGCCTTCATGAAAATAGTTGGCAATTTGAAAGTTGTAATTAAAATGAGAACTCATGCCCAAACCCCTCTCTGCCAAGTTAAAATATATTAATAATTCTTTATATCGTAAATAAGCTGCAAGTGATATTGACCAAAACAGCAACTGGGAGCAAAACCTTTAACTTAAAAACATCTGATTCTGATTCTGCCTCTTATAATGACCTCAAATGTTACAGAAAGTAATATTTATAATGAGACATTTTCAGTCAGGTAAATATCTCTCCCTAAAATCTGAGAATCACACTGCACCGAAGGAGACTATTCATTCCATCACGCCTGTGCCTGGTCAGGGAAAGTGCTGTCCCATCTTGCTCTACACACCAATATTTCCCCAGAACACTGGAAATAATTTCTCAAATTCCTACTCATTCACTTTCTGAAGGTTCATGTGTAACTCCACCACTTAGTCAGGTCATACCTTCAAGAGCTTAGCCACCATTAGTACAAGACATTTCTCCTCTGTTGTTTCTTCCAGCTGTATTTGATCTATGATTCTAGTTGCCAACAAACCTAAAGAGAAAACTCTTTCTCCATCTTATTTGATCATAAATGTTCAGCATTTTGAACTTCTGTTAAGATCTCTCTTTAAACCCTTGTCATCTAAAGAGAACAACTTTAGTTTGTCCAGCCTCTCTAGGTTAATAATCAGGGGTTAAAATGGGGGAGGAGATCAATAGAACTATCACTACTGATAAAAACACTGATGAAATTAGTGGGTCGAAAGACTGATAAATCCCATGGAACTGATAGGATTCTTATTTGGATATTGAAGAAACTAGCCACAGAGCTGGTAGATGCACTGGTAGGAATCTTCCAGGAATCATTTGATTCTGGAAAAGTCCCAGAGAATTGAAAACTGACAATAACACAACTTTATTTGAAAAGGAAGAGAGTCAAAAACAGGTAACTATTAACCAGTTAGCTTAATGTCTATCATTGTGAAAATGTTAGTGTCTATTACAGAGGATGTACTAGCAGAGCCATTAGAAATACATGCAATAATCAAGCAGATTGACCAATGCTGCATGAAGAAGAAACTATACCTGACAAGTCATACCTCACAGAGGAAGCAATGAGCAGGACAGATAAAGTGAAACCAGTAGATGAAAGATAGTTTAATTCCCCAATAGCAACCATTGGATGCTTAATAGGATAAGAGCCTATGATGTCAGGGGGTAGCATATAATGACACTGTGGTCAACCCACAGCAGGTGAACTGCAGCAGTTCAAGAAGGCAGTTCATACTCACCTTCTCAAGGCGGCACGGTGGCACAGTGGTTAGCACTGCTGCCTCACAGCGCCAGAGACCCGGGTTCAATTCCCGCCTCAGGCGACTGACTGTGTGGAGTTTGCACGTTCTCCCCGTGTCTGCGTGGGTTTCCTCCGGGTGCTCCGGTTTCCTCCCACAGTCCAAAGATGTGCAAGTCAGGTGAATTGGCCATGCTAAATTGCCCGTAGTGTTAGGTAAGGAGTAAATGTAGGGGTATGGGTGGGTTGCGCTTCGGCGGGGCGGTGTGGACTTGTTGGGCCGAAGGGCCTGTTTCCACACTGTAAGTAATCTAATCTAATCTAAAAAAAAAACTCGGGATGGGCAATAAATGCTGGGCCCAGCCAGTGATACCTACATCTTACAAAAATGACTTTTTAAAAAATTAGCATTGAGAAAAGATTGGCTAAATAATAGAGGACAGAGCATTAGGGTATGGTTGGAGGCAACATTTTCAGAATGACAACTATAACTAGTGGAATGCCACAGGGTTAAGTACTGGGGCCACAATTATTTTCAATATGTACTCATGATTGGATGAAGATAGTCAAGTTGGTTGATGATAAAAATAGGTGGGAAGGCAAGTGGTGTGGATGAGACAAAGAATCTGTAGAGAGATATAGACAGGTTAAATAAATGGGGAAACACTTGCCAGATGGGATATATTATGGGAAAATGTGAGGTTATACACTTTGGCAGAAAGAAGAGGTGAATTTTAGTTAAATGGGGAAATACTGCATAAATTTGCAGCACAGCAGGATATGGGAGTCCTGATGATGAATTGCAAAAGGTCAGCACCATATTCAATGAGTTACAGTGTTGGTGTTTATATCAAAGGTGATGAAGTGTAAAAATAGGAAAGTCTTGCTAAATTTGTACAAGACACTAACCAAACCAAGCCTGGAATACTATGAACAGCTTTGTGACTGTTATCAAGAAAGATATATTAACATTAAGGGCAGTCCAGAGAAGGTTCACTATCTGATTTTGAATATGGATGAATTAGTTTTTATAATTGGGTAGGTTTGGGCTGTACTCTTTGGAATTTAGGAAAGTAACAAGAGACCTTATTGAAAAATACAAGGTTCCTCAGGGATTTGATAAGTTAGATGTGGGAGAAGTTGTTTCCTCTTGTGGGAGAGTCTAGGACTAGAGGTCATCATCTCAGAATAAGGGATTGAATGTTTAAGACACAGATGGAGCAGAATTCTTCTTTCAGGGGATGTTGAAGGCTTGTGCTCCAGATTTACTGGCAACCCAAGCCAAGCCATTCCAGCAGTTACAGGTCTGGTGCCATGTGGAAATTTGTTGAAATTTGTATGCCCTGGACATAAAAGGCAGGACAATTCACACTCCATCAGTCTACTCATGATAACCTGCTCAGTTACACCCAGCTTGGGTTCCACTAGAGCCAATCAGCTCCTGACCCCATAGCAGCTTTGGTTCAAACATAGACAAAAAAGCTGAATTCCAGACGTGAGGTGAGGTGAGGTGTAGTGAGGCGAGAGTGACAGCCCTTAACATTAACGCCACATTCAACCAAGTGTGGCATCAAGGAGTTTGAGCAAAACTGGGATCAATGGGAACCAGGAGACCAATTCCCCTCTGTTTGTTCCATTGTTTGCTAAAACCTATTAAAAATAAAATGAAAGCCATGGAATAGGGTGGGTTAGATGGGCTTCAGATTGGTATGACAGGTCAGCGCAACATCGAGGGCTAAAGGGCCTGCACTGTGCTGGAATGTTCTATGTTCTATGTTCTAAGAATAGGCTAACTAGAATCAAAAATGGAAATGGTCTTGTGAAGGCCAAGGGTATGATTGAAATATTGGATTAGTAAATGAGTATTTTCCATTTGTTTTTATGAAGACTGTTGACGTTAATGCAACATGGCAGAAATAGGGAGTTGGAACGATTGTTTCAGCCTAAAGTAGATTTAAAGAAGGTGTTGAATTGATCAGTGACACTCAAAATTGACAAGTTGCACCAATCCAGATTTGGGTTACAGGTGACTCCAGACCCACAGCAATGTGGTTGAGTCCTCGAGGTAATCAAGGATAGGCAATAGCTGCCCGGTGATAAGTACATACCATGAATAAATTTCTTTAAAATGTGAAATTAAAAACTTCATAAATTACATCAGCACATTTCAATATCCCGAATGACGCCATGCTTCTTGGGCATTATTGGGATTGCATTCGTCCAGAATGCTGAATGAGTTGGTACAGGAGGTGAGGAGGAAAAGGATAGTGCAAACATTTTAAAATATATAATTTAAAAATACATTAAAAGATAGATGTAAGCAGTAGGTTGGCATAGGGGCGTTAGGAGCCATGGAGGATGAGCAAAGGGCATAGTGGCAAAGCTTGGCATGGATGGGGCATAGGACGTGTGGTGGTGTGAAAGGTGAGAAGCATTGGTCGAAAGAAAGTAAATCATGTGAGGAAGGTTCCTACCCAGGCACAACACAAGATATCTCATTCTGTCCACATCTCATTCTGTCCACATCTCATTCTGTCCACATCCCATTGTGTCCACATACCATTGTGTCCACATCGCATTGTGTCCACATCCCATTCTGTTCACATCTCATTCTGTCCACATCTCATTCTGTCCACATCTCATTCTGTCCACATCTCATTCTGTCCACATCTCATTGTGTCCACATCTCATTGTGTCCACATCCCATTGTCTCCACATCTCATTGTCTCCACATCTCATTGTGTCCACACCTCATTCTGTCCACATCTCATTCTATCCACATCTCATTGTGTCCACATCTCATTGTGGATCAGTGGTGCTGGAAGAGCACAGCAATTCAGGCAGCATCCGAGGACAGGCAAAATCGACGTTTCGGGCAAAAGCCTATTCCTGATGAAGGGCTTTTGCCTGAAACGTCGATTTTGCCTGTCCTCGGATGCTGCCTGAATTGCTGTGCTCTTCCAGCACCACTGATCCAGAATCTGGTTTCCAGCATCTGCAGTCATTGTTTTTACCACATCTCATTGTG
>NC_057729.1:63614827-63615919 GCF_004010195.1 Chiloscyllium plagiosum | reverse complement strand
CACATCCCATTGTCTCCTCATCTCATTGTGTCCACATCTCATTCTGTCCACATCCTATTGTCTCCTCATCTCATTGTTTCCACATCTCATTCTGTCTACATCCCTATCCTGCACATCTCATTCTGTCCACATCTCATTCTGTCCACATCTTATTGTGTCCACATCTCATTGTGTTCAAATCCCATTGTGTCCACATCCTATTGTGTCCAAATCCCATTGTGTCGACATCTTATTGTTTCCACATCTCATTCTGTCCACATCCCATTGTCTCCTCATCTCATTCTGTCCACATCTCATTCTGTCCACATCTCATTCTGTCCACATCCCATTGTCTCGTCATCTCATTCTGTCCACATCTCATTCTGTCCACATCTCATTCTGTCCACATCTCATTGTCTCCACATCTCATGGTGTTCAAATCCCATTCTGTCCACATCCCATTGTGTCCACATTTCATTGTGTCCACATCTCATTCTCTCCACATCTCATTCTGTCCACATCCTATTGTCTCCTCATCTCATTGTCTCCACATCTCATTGTGACCACATCCCATTGTGTCCACATCTCATTGTGTCCACATCTCATTCTGTCCACATCCCATTCTGTCCACATCCCATTCTGTCCACATCCCATTGTGTCCACATCTCATTCTGTCCACATCCCATTCTGTCCACATCCCATTCTGTCCACATCTCATTGTCTCCCCATCTCATTGTGTCCTCATCTCATTGTGTCCACATCTCATTCTGTCCACATCCCATTGTGTCCATCTCTCATTGTGTCCACAACTCATTCTGTCCACATCTCATTGTGTCTACATCTCATTCTGTCCACATCCCATTCTGTCCTCATCTCATTGTGTCCACATCTCATTCTGTCCACATCTCATTGTGTCGACATCTCATTCTCTCCACATCTCATTCTGTCCACATTCCATTGTGTCCACATCTCATTGTGTCCACATCCCATTGTGTCCACACCCCATTCAGTCCACATCACATTGTGTCCACATCACGTTCTGTCCACATCCCATTCTGTCCACATTCCATTGTGTCCACATCTCATTCTGTCCACATCTGATTCTGTCCACAT
>NC_057729.1:63592096-63614327 GCF_004010195.1 Chiloscyllium plagiosum | reverse complement strand
CATCCCATTCTGTCCACATCTCATTGTCTCCTCATCTCATTGTCTCCTCATCTCATTGTCTCCACATCTCATTGTCTCCACATCCCTTTGTGTCCACATCTCATTGTGTCCACTGGAGAATAATTCATCAGTTTCAGCAAGGAAGTGGAGGAAGTTGGAATACAAAACTCCATTGTGTGTCTTGACATAACACTTTGCAACCAGGTAAATGAAGTGCTTCTAACCTCCCCCTGCTATCCTCACTGGAAGGGATTGTGGAAAGGTACACGTACTGTAATGTTGGATTAGTTGATAAGGGGTTGCACATTTTAGACAGAAGTTTCTTCTCTTAGAGGGTAAGGAATTCTTTACAACAAAGAACTGTAGCATTTCTCAATATATTCAAGTCTGTTAGTCAGCAAAGTAATAAAAAAGTTATGGGGAAAAGGCAAGAAAGTGGAGTTGAGGATTATCATATCATAATGATCTCACTGAACAGCACAAAGGACCCAAAGGACCTAATAGCCTCCTTCTCGTCTTATAATCATTCACAAACTTGGATGAATCAATCTACATTCACTCAAACCGCTGCTGTTGAACATGAATTTGGATCATTAAATAAATAGAGAAGTAAAACTAGAATCAATAATGTCACCATGAATTTACCAGATTACTTTAAAAATTCATTAAATACCTTTAGGGAAGGAAATCTTCACTTGGTATTGTTGACATGTGACTCCAGACCCACAGCCATGTACTGACCATAAACAAAATGGTTAGAAAGTCTTTCTATTGTAATCAGGAAGGAAACTCATTCTCAAGAAAAAATTGGAATGGGTAATTAATGCCCACATCCTGTGAGTGAACAATTTTAAAAATGAGTTGAGTTGCTGTGGTGTAAATTCTCTAATGACTGCCGGATTTGAGCATGGTTTCTTGCTGGGTTTCTGAGATTGTTAAATTTAGCTTTGAGTTTCTTTAGTGAAAAGGTGATGATGTGTGACATGAAACACACTCATTTAATTATCTCATTAAGAACAGCTCAGGATTTGTACTTCACACAATAGTCTGATTGCGTGGGGGAGATTCACATTTCAGGTAAATTCCACAGGATTGACAAATACTCAATGTTCAAGTTATGATCACAAACTTGACCTCACTTTGTAAATAAAGAAATTCCTTAGTGTTGATACTACAACTCTATAACTCAGCATTTCCAGGACCAGGATAGAGTTGGGAAATGGAAATTATTTGGGATTCCACCAAACCTTGAACTCCTCCATATAATTTGTCGTATTATCATCTTAGTTTCAGGTTGATTCTTCACTGTGGCCCACTATAATACAAACATTGTCCTCCCATCACTTCCCAATCTGGGTATTATTTATGCACAGATTTACTCTATGAGTGGGAGCAAGGATGTAAGCTTATTTGTGAGACTGGATCTGTTCTTGGCCAACTATCAGTGCACAGTTTCTGGATTGTGATCAATAGATGGGGAGTCCAAATTCAATCTTCACAGTACAGTGCAGGGACAGGCCCTTCGGCCCACCATATCTCTGGTGACCATGATGCCATTCTATACTAATCTCATTCAATCCATCTCCCTCTGTTCCCTGCCTGTTGATGAGCCTGTCGAAATGCCTCTCAGACATTGCTGTCACAAAAATAGAATCATCTGTCATAAATACAAGCAAATCAGGAGAAGCATTATTATTCAGTGACTGTTGGAACCACAGCGAATATTTTCCAATCATTAGAATAAAAGTAATAACATGAGACCATTCAGCCCATTGAACCTGTTCTGTCATTTATTGGCTATTCATCTACCTCAATGCCACTTTCCTTCACTATCTCCATATCTGTTGACTCCAGAATCCCTCAACCTCTGTCTTTTTTTTAGATTAGATTAGATTAGATTCCCTACAGTGTAGAAACAGGCCTTTCAGCCCCACAAGTCCACACCAACCCTCTGAAGAGTAACCTGCCCAGACCCATTCCCCTACATTCACCCCTGACTAGTGTATCTAACACTATGGGCAATTTAGCGTGGCCAATTCACCTGACCTGCACATCTTTGGACTGTGGGAGGAAACCGGAACACTCGGAGGAAACCCACGCAGACACGGGGAGAACGTGCAAACTCCACACAGTCAGTTGCCCGAGGCGGGAATTGAACCCCAATTACTGGTGCTGTGAGGCCATTGTGCCGCCCCGAACTCTCATGAATATTCTTTACAACTTACACATATAACTACAGGAACCATAGAGGTCTTGAATGCATTCAATGCCTAAGTATCTGATATCCTCGTGGGGCAGTGAATTTTCAAGATCTATCTTGCACATTCCTGGACAACTCTGGAAGTGCAGGAAGGTCTGGATTGATAAGTACCTCCATGTAAAAACTGTGAACTCTGTCACCACGCAATCTTCAAACAAAAGACTGGCAAATTTCACACAGTTTGAGTTTAAGTGCAGCAGATTTTCTGGTCATTTTGATTTTGAGGGAGAGTGGGAAAGAACGATAATAAATTCTCTTTTAAAATGCAACCTGCTACATCAAGAAGCCTGCATCCCGTTCGACAAACCCACATGATTCATTGGCATTCTTATGATTCCTATCCTACTTTCCTCCATCACTAATGAATGTGAGATAAATCAAAACACATTCAATATCTGGTGAGAAATAGTTCACCAGTTTCCTGGATTCAGCTGGAAAAGCTGCAGAACACACAAATAGTTTATGTATCCACTTACGATGAATAATCAACTGACATGTAATGTCAGGAAATTCAATTTTTATCAATCTCACCTTCCTGAATATCATATTATAACTTCCCTAAGCAGTCTTAACCCATCCGTTTACTGAAATTGAAGAGCAGGATTTTCGGTCTACATTTTGTTTTGCCTTGAATCAGTTTTTAATGTTATCGAGTTTTCTTCAATAGTTTATGAATTTATGATTATTTTATAGAAGGAAAAATAAAAGAAAGATTTGCATTCACATGTTATCTTTTATAACTGTTGTGCAAATTTACAGCCAATGAAGCTCTTCTGACATGTGGGCACTGCTGGAATGGAAGGAGAAGGCAACCAACTTGTATACGGCAGGTTCTCAAAACAACAATTAAATAACTGACCTGATCATTTGTTTTTTAAAGGTGTTATTTGAGGATAAGATATTGATCAGATACCAAGGATGACTCCTTTCTGTTTTTTTGTTTCAAAATGTTGCTATGGGACTTGTATATCCACCAGAGAGATAAAGATGGGATCTCAGATTAATGCAACACCTGAAAGACAACACGTCCATCAGGACAGCACTCTCTCAAACCGACATCAACAAGTCAACCTAGACTTGAAGCTCAAGTTTCAAGAGTAGGACTTTAATGCAAAGCTTCTGAGTAAATGGGAGATAAGGTTGAAGATTAACAAAAAGAACAGAGGGGTATGTGTAAAAATGGTATTTCCTGTTCTGTGAGTATGGAGAATATTAAGATCACTATCTTGCAAATAGCCAACATAAGAGATTATAAGATGGCTCAGTATCATGGCTCAGTGATTAGCACTGCTGCCTCACAGCGCCAGTGACCTGCGTTCAATTCCACTCTCAGGCTACTGTCTGTATGAAGTATGTACATTCTCCTTATGTCTGAATGGGTTTCCTCCGGGTGTTCCAGTTTCCTCCACAATCCAAGACGTGCAGGTTAGGTGGATTGACCATGTTAAATTACCCATAATGCCCAGAGATGTGCAAGCTGGGTGGATTGAAAGGGCACTGTGATGGCCATTCCCTCCTCAGGGCCAGAGCATTGTTTTAGATCTCAGTGAGGACACCAAACCTTTCACCATCCCATCCCCAGCCAGCCTTCCCTTGGATAATCTCTACCTGTCACACCCTGGCCTCCCTCCTGCAGTTATCCACCAACCCCCACATTAAACATATTTAAACACCATCTCCTTGTGGTTTCTATCACAGCCTGGCAGAGAGGCTGGTTTCCCAGAGCCACCAAAGTTGCTTCAACTCATGACCAACTCCAGCAATGATACATCACTGTGTCTGCTGCTCACAGCTCATATATATTCAGCAATCAAAAGGCAAGATACCTCACTTACAGAGAACCCCATTTGGAAAAGGAATTAAAGCCTACAACTTGGTTTTGTAATGAGCCTGCAAGAAATGCAAATTTATACAAAACACCCTCCCCTTATTTCCCATTGTGAAACTCAGCTAGTCAGTAAACTGCTGAGTCGCTTTCTCAGGTCCCCATCTTTAAACTGATGAGTTGCCTTCTCATGTCCCCATCTCTCCATCAGAACGTGATGGCCTCTCGCTCAGTGAAGTTTCCCAGTTTGCATCTCACACCAACCCCTACTACGGTCATAATTACCACCTCTCGCATTCACACGGACAGTTTCTCGTCCTTCCAGGTTGCATTGTCACTACAAAGAGGAGTTTCCTACATCCACCCCCATGCCCCTGTCGGCGTCACTACACGGAGACACAACTGAAAGAGCATCCACCATCAGTGTCTGGACCTGCAGGTGCGAGGTACCAGGTTCTGAAATCCCTTTGGTTAACCTTTCCTCGTCTCTAACTTGCTTTCCTCCTGAACATCCCTCATTGACCAAGGTTGTGGCCATTCATCTTTCTAAGTCCATAAAGAGCTCAATGTCAAATTTTCTTCATTACACATCTTTGAAGTAAGTACATTAAAAAATGCTCCCATATTAAAGATGCTATATAAATGCAGGAAGAAGTAAACTGCACGCATTGGAAATCTCAAAGTGAAACAAAAGACGTTGAAAAAACTCAGTTGATCTCACAGCATTGGTGGAGAGACATTGCATCAAGCTGAAACATTAACTATATCTCTCTCACCACAGATGCTGCCAGACTTGCTGAGTTGCTCCAGCACTTTCTGTTTTAATTGAATATTAACAAATTTTTTTTCTGTGTGTATGTGTTACAGCATGAAGACATAGCAAGTCTTGATTGAACGTCCTTCAGGTCACCAAACAGTCAGAGAAGATTGTGAGGTGTTAAACAGAAAAATAAACAACAATTGAACAAGACCTTACCCTAATTCTCTCTCCATCAGGCTCAAACAGCCTGTCTGTCTGAGAACATTGATCAGGTTTAATGCACTGGATGGAGGCCAGATTGGCCAAACCCTCAGCAGATTATTTTCCTGACCCTCTCAAAGCAAAGAGAGCATTGAATTTCATTGTCTGTGCAAATATCCAGATGTTCGGAGTTTTAGAGTTGAAAGCAGTGGAACACTGAGTGATAATCCCTGATTTAAACACATCAGCGTTTGAGCCCAAGGTGATCCTCAATGTCGAAACTGATCCTGGTTCCTGTAACAAACACATGGATTTGCTGCGATTACAGAATTAGATTTTCTCCTCGAGATTTTTTATTTTTGTTTTCAGTGTAAGATGCTGATTATCCTCTGAATGCAGTATTTACAAGGTTCTGATGCCAAACCAGTCAGCAACTGTATCACAGTATTTTAACCCCTTCGTGACTGAAATGCACTATCCACAAGAGAACATAAGAAAGTAATAGATCGATAAGTGCTTCCTATTAGAAGTGATGACCTCACTGGGTCACGTTGCCTACTGAGAGTGGCAGGTTGGACAGGCTTTAATGTGCCTGACCTTGGTGTGTTATCAGCAGGTGAGCTGGTAATATCGGTCAGTTGTCTGGCCCACCAACTGAATGTCTTCCTCGAAGCACAGCTTGAAATGAGCCGCCACCCACTATGTTTAATGAAATAATTCAGCATCTACACGCCTGACAGCAAACCTATTGACCTGAATAATACACTGCTCACATCACACGCAGCTGGTGTAGGCAATCAGGCATGTGAACTTTCAAGGTTTAGATGATAAAATGCAATAAAGCAGTTGGGTGCCCTGAATTGATCGAGAACATCACCCCCACTAAAAGTGGTACTCACCTGCTCCTTGCTTCTGTGCCTCATGTGTCCTGGAACCCAGCCCTCCAGCTTCATCTCCCTGTTCCCTGGGCTCTGGCGACATTCCCTGTCCTAAGCCCCAAGACTTGCCTTCTTCCTTGGGCCAGCCAGCTTTCTGCAGGGGCTGCATTCCCAGCTTTGCCCAGAATGGCCTCTGGGAATGGCTGCATTCCCAACTTTGCCCAGAACAGCCTCTGGGAATGGCTGCATTCCCAGCTGTGCCCTGAACGGCCTCTGGGAATGGCTGCATTCCCAGCTTTGACCAGAACGGCCTTGGGAATGGCTGCATTCCCAGCTTTGCCCAGAACGGCCTTGGGAATGGCTGAATTCCCAGCTGTGCCCAGAATGGCCTCTGGGAATGGCTGCATTCCCAGCTTTGCCCAGAACGGCCTTGGGAATGGCTGAATTCCCAGCTGTGCCCAGAATGGCCTCTGGGAATGGTTGCATTCCCAGCTGTGCCCAGAACGGCCTCTGGGAATGGTTGTATTCCCAGCTGTGCCCAGAACGACCTTGGGAATGGCTGCATTCCCAGCTGTGCCCAGAATTGCCTCTGCTGTTGTTGGAGGTGACTGGGCAGCAGCTTACACTTAGAAGTGTTAAGCAGATGAGCCATCCTAATTGCCTCGTGATGACAGGGCAGGCTTCCTCTGCAGGCACAGCCAAACAGCCATTGCTAACAATCCGAACCAGGATTCGGAGATTTATGTTGGTCCCTTTTCTCGGATGTAGTTGTGATGCTGCTTCTTTACCTGGCAAATTGGCCATGGGTTCCTTCAGTTTCTGGGAAGGTTCACGGTATACTGCTCTCATCTTCATGGGCAAAGTTGTCACAGAACAAACCCAAAGGAGTCATAGGGGAAAGGTTGGAGACTGGACTCGCTGCTGGTGCATAAACCCATCTGTAATTCTGAAGGGCTAGTTTGGAACAGGGAACACGTACCTGTCCATCAGTGACACCCATATCCTGTGAACAAATAATTTGTTTTAAAAAGTAGATTCAGCGACAGAGAATCTTACTCACATGGAAGTTGGGTTTTTGGATAAAGGAGAAGGTCACAGCTCAGGTTTGGCAATGGCAAATAAACTGCTTCACTTGGCACAGTGACCTCGGAGAGTTATTGATGGTGATGATGCAGAGTTTATACTGGGAACTTCAGTATTAATATTTAAACAGAACAGTGTGGCACAATCAATGATGATTAGGAGGTTTCAGCTCCACATTGGGAAAAGGAACAATGCAAATCTGGACAGAATGCAAAACAAATTACTGGAGAAACTCTAAAGATCTGTCAACATTTGTAGTGAGAAAAACAAAATCAACAGTTCAACTCCAGAAGAAGAGTGACATTAGACTGAAAACAGAAGGATCATTCAGACGCAGAACATTAACTCTGTTTCTCTGTCCAGATGCTGTCAGACCTTTTGGCTTTCTGCAGAAATTTGTGCTTTTATTTCTGATCTCCAGCATCACAGTATTTTGATGCTAAAAAGTGAAATGGAATCACCGTAAGATATATGAAGTAATTTCATGACGTAGATATTGTTAACTAGAATATTATTGAAAGACAATAAGGTCACTGGGACAAGCAGATATAAATTTGGATGAGTAAAAAGTAAATTTAATACAGGTTTAAGAAAATAAACCATCTTTATTCAATGAGATGTCAGATAATATGGAGGCAAAAAAGATATTGCAGAGTTCAAAATGACTCTTCTGCTGGGTGTGTCATTGGAATTGTTCTTTAATTCTCAACTTCAGCTTTGATCTTGCCAAAGATTTTGAATTTGAAGTTAAATGCCAGTGAAAATCAAACATCCGGAACTGAGTATACGGACATGTACCCACTATGAAGGTCATTGGACTTGAAACATTAACTCTGTTTTCTTTGTCCACCTGCTGAGTTTCTCCAGCATTTTCTGTTGTGATACCTGTTATGTTATATCTCACATTGAGCATGCAATTGTACCTGTAAGAAACATGGTCATGATGTCATAGATATTGAGCGGATGTTTCATCATGTAGGACAATCAAGAATTGGGATAAGGGGTGGCAGGTAATTCAAATGGTTGTGAATTTGTAAACTTCACTGCCCCAGAGTGTGGTAACTGCTGGGACATTGAGTCAATTTAAGGAGGTGACAGACAGATTTTTAATGAGTCAGGGGAGTGGGCAGGAAAGTGGAGCTGAAGCCAAGCTGAGATTGGTCACACTTATATTAAATGTCAGAGCTGGTTTGAGGGGCTGAATGGCCTTCTCCTGCTCCTAGCTCTGATGTTCTTATCATATCATAGCATGTGACCCGAGGGTAAAATGGGCTCAGAGGCTATCTTGACTGGGGCCACTTGAAGTGACTCTGATAGAAGTTGCTGCTGAATAATTTAATAAGTTTTGGGACAGTGAAGAGCCTGTCGATGTAATATATGTCTCTGTCAGAAACTGTATTAAATCTCTGAGGAACCTTTCAGTGCCACATTACCTGCTTCGAGTTTCTCACATTTATAAAAGTTAATTTTGCTGCATCAGACACAAATATTCAACTGGAAGCAAAGCCCCACAGCATGGTGGGAGCTGCCTTCAGTCCTGTGATGAGTTAATGTTTCTGTTTTCAATTAATGGTTAAAGTCTGCTTTACAATGTAAATGCATTTGCAAATATCAGCCAGTTATAACATCAAATCTTCATGTTCATTCTGATCTACTGTCTAGATGAAGTATTCACATTATATTTAGTACATGTCTGTTACTTTACCTCATCACTGAATATCATTTGCCAGTAATCCTTACAGGTGTGAAATCTTTATGAATCTAACTAATTATGTCTTCTTTCCTCAGTATGCTATTTTTCTACATAATTTGCTATTTAAAAGTTCTAATTAAACAGACATCATCAACACAGACTTCGAACAACAGATGTCTAAGGACATATGATATTCTTCTGATGTTTTTTACCTCAATACTGTGCTTTTACATGACTGTGATTTGAATTTAGAATATAGAACATTACAACACAGTACAGGCGCTTTGGCCATTGATGTTGCACCAACCTGTGTAACCAATCTAAAGCACATCTAACCTACACTATTCCATTATTATCCATGTGTTTACCCAATGACCATTTAAACACCCTTAATGTTGGCGAGTCTACTACTGTTGCAGGCAATGTGTTCCATGCCCCGACTACTCTAAGTAAAGAAACTACCTCTGACATCTGTCCTATATCTATCACCCCTCAATTTGAAGCTATGTCCCCTCGTGCTAGCCATCATCATTTGAGGAAAAAGGCTCTCACTATCCACCCTATCTAATCCCCTGATCATCTTGTATGCCTTTATTAAGTCACCTCTCAATCTTCTTCTCTCTAATGGAAATAGCCTCAAGTCCCTCAGCCTTTTCTCATAAAACCTTCCCTCCATACTAGGCAACATCCTAGTAAATCTCCTCTGTACCCTTTCCAATGCTTCCACATCCTTCTTATAATGCGGCGATCAGAACTGTACACAATACTCCAAGTATAGACACACCAGAGTTTTGTACAGCTGCAACATGATCTCATGGCTCCAAAATTCAATCCCTCTATCAATAAAAGCTAAAACACTGTATGCCTTCTTAACAACCCTGTCAACCTGGGTGGCAAACTTCCTGCACATGGACACTGAGATCTCTCATCTCATCTACATTACCAAGAATCTTACCATTAGCCCAGTACTCTGTATTCCTGTTACTCCTTCTGAGGTGAATCACCTCACACTTTTTCACATTAAACTCCATTTGCTACCTCGCAGCCCAGCTCTGCAGTTTATCTATGTCCCTCTGTAACCTGTAACAGCCTTCGGCATTATCCACAACTCTACCGACCTTAGTGTCATCTGCAAATTTACTAATTCATCCTTCTACGCCCTCATCCAGTTCATTAATAAAAATGACAAACAGCAGTGACCCCAAAACAGATTCTTGTGGTACACCACTATTAACCAAACTCCAGTCTAAACATTTCCCAGCAACCACCACCCTCTGTCTTCTTTCAGCTAGCCAATTACTGATCTAAACCAGTAAATCACCCTCAATCCCATGCCTCTACATTTTCTGCAATAGCCTACCATTGGATCATTATCAAATGCCTTATTGAAATCCATATATACCACATCAATGCTTTACCCTCATCCACCTGTTTACTCCCCTTCGCAAAGAGCTCAATAAGATTTGTGATGCATGACGTAGCCTTCACAAAACCGTGTTGACTATCCTTATTCAAATTCTTCCTTTCTAGATGATTATAAATCCTATTTCTTATAATCCTTTCCAAAACTTTGTCCACAACTGAAGTAAGGCTCACTGGTCTATAATTACTAGGGTTGTTTCTACTTCCCTTCTTGAACAAGGGAATAACATTTGCTATCCTTCAGTCTTCTAGCACTATTCCTGTAGACAATGACAACATTAAGATCAAAACCAAAGATTCTACAATCTCCTCCCTGGCTTCCCAGAGAATTCGAGGATAAATCCCATTGAGCCCAGATGCCTTACCTATTTTCACACTTTCTAGAATTGTTAACACCTCCTCCTTATGAACCTTAATCCTGTTTAGTCTGGTAGCCTGAATCTCCGTATTCTCCTTGACAACATTGTCTTTTTACAGTGTGAATACTGACACAAAGATTCCATTTAGCACATTTCCTATCTCCTCAGACTCCATGCACAACTTCACACTACTGTCTTTGACAGGCACTAATCTTACTCTAGTTATTCTTTTATTCCAGACATACCTATAGAAAGCTTTCGGGTTTTCCTTGATCCTATCTGCCAATGACTTCTCATGTCCCTTCCTGGCTCTTTTTACCTCTCTCTTTAGGTCTTGCCTGGCTAACTTGTAACTCTCAAGTGCCCTAACTGAGTCTTCATGTCTCATCTTTACATAAGCCTCCTCCTTCCACTTGACAAGAGATTCAATTTCTTCAGTAAACCACGATTCCCTTGCTCGACCACTTCCTCCCTGCCTGACAGGTACATACATAGCAAGGACTTGCAGTAGCTGTTGCTTGAACAAGCTCCACATTTCCATTGTGCCCAATGTATATATCTGCAGAGGAAAAAAAAAGTCCCAGAAGCCTTTGCAATCTGGTAAGTTTTCAAATGAAGAATGTACCTTGCTAACAGTGCCCTGGTTCCCACTCTTGCCATTCCTGCTGCAGAAATGACTTTTACTTTTCAAGTACGTTTTCTATTTATTTGTCCATCTTGTCCTTGAATCCACCAGTGTTATCCTTCCAGGTTGTTTTTACTGAATGACCTTACACAATACCTACTAGAAGTCAAAACCTACAATATCATAAGATCATAAGATATAGGAGCAGAATTAGGCCATTCAGTCCATCAAGTGGGCGGCACGGTGGCACAGTGGTTAGCACTGCTGCCTCACAGCGCCTGAGACCTGGATTCAATTCCCGCCTCAGGTGACTTACTGTGTGGAGTTTGCATGTTCTCCTCGTGTCTGCGTGGGTTTCCTCCAGGTGCTCCCGGTTTCCTCCGGGTGCTCCGGTTTCCTCCCACAGTCCAAAGATGTGCAGGTCAGGTGAATTGGCCATGCTAAATTGCCCATAGTGTTAGGTAAGGGGTAAATGTAGGGTTGCGCTTCGGCGGGTTGCGCTTCGGCGGGTCGGTGTGGACTTGTTGGGCCGAAGGGCCTGTTTCCACACTGTAATGTAATGTAATGTAAAGTATGGTCTACCTATCGATCATGGCTGATGTGTTTCTCAAATGCATTCTCCTGCCTTATCCCCATAACCCATGATCCCCTTATGAAATAACTGCAGATAGGTTGGGATCCTATCACCAAGTCACCCTTTACTTACGTGTGCTCAATACACTGGCTATGGCCAGCCAGCTAGGAGTCAGTCACCGAACTGAGGAGATTCTAAATCCCCCGTTAATATCAGTCAGCCTCCTGATTGGCCCAGGTTAACAACCCCAAGCAAAGACCTCATAGTCAATGAAGTCCACTTGGTTGCAATCACTGTACCTTACCAATCAACCAAAAATCTTGCTCTGTCTTAAATCCACTCAATGACTTGGTGCCCACAGCGTTTCAAACCAATGAGATTCATTAAACTCCAATTTCATCATCTCTCAGAGTAAGATTTAAACGTGCCCCTGAAGTGTTAATCTGGGTCTCAGGATCCAGATACATTACCACCATGCCACCATCTCCCCATATTTCTTTTGCTGTGAGTCAAAAAGTGTGGTACTGGAAATGCACAGCAGGTCAGGCAGCATCTGAAGAGCAGGAGAGTCAACATTTCCGGCAAAAACCCTTCATCAGGAGTGTGGTGGAAGTGGGAGGGGAGGGGCTGAGAGATAAACACGAGAATGGGTGTTGGGGTGTGGGGAAAGTAACTGCAAAGGCGATTGGTAGATGTAAGTGGAGGGGTGATGGTGATAGATTGGAGGGGAAGGTGGAGCAGATAGATGGGCAGGAGGACGGACAAGTAGGACAGTTCAAGAGGGTGACACCAAGTTGGAGGGTTGGATCTGGGAGAAGTTGAGAGGAGGAGAGATAAGAAAACTGGTGAAGTTGACTTTGATGCCGTCCCAAGGCAGAAGATGTGGCGTTCTTCCTCCAGTTGGATGACTGGTCAAACCTGAGAAAAAGACATTACAATGCAATACTCTTTAATTCTTGCTTTCAATGCTGGGGCATAATGCATTATGTCTTTCTGGCCTACCATCTGTTGCTGTGAGCTAATAATCCAGAGACATGAACACAAATCCTACAAATGATGTGTGGGTTTACATTCACTTAATTAATGAAGGAAATCTGCAATGGACAAGAATCAGTCATGGTGCCCGTGGAATGATGCGTAAAAATGATGTCAAATCCCAACTCTAGCTGTTTCACTAATGACTTTCGGGACAGAAAACTGTTGTCCATCTCTGGGCTAGCCTCGATGTGACTCCAAACTGACAGCAGCAGTGTGTGACGTTTAAGTGACTTTGGAAATAGTGTGGAAAGTTACTCAATTGTATTGCAGAAGATACCTTACCAAACACTTCTCAAGGCGACTTTAAGATGAGCTGAAAATGTTGCCTCATGAGTGGTGCCTCCAAGCCTTGAAAGAATGAATGAAAAGCAATGGTAGAGAGATCTTAGTTTTGAATGCAATTGTCAAATGGATGATATTGAATTACATCTCTCAGAAAATAAACATTAGGGTGATATAAAGGTTTTTCTGACTCACTATAGTTCACATCACATTCTTGAAGACCTACCCATCAGCTCTTGGAGCAGATTCTAATGTCTTACTGTAGTTTAAACCAATTTCCTCCTTACTTTAATTACTGTTTAATTAACATATCTTGGTGGCTTTTGAAAGCAGAACCATGTTTAGTAACCTGCAAAATGCATTTGAATGAATTGGTTTTAACCCAGTAACTGCTTGGCCTTCTTCAATATTGCGCATTGCAACAAATCAACCACATTTACAGATATGAAGATTGCAAGTGGCCTGTTTTCTTTTCCCAACCTATCAATATAATAACTACAACACACTATAAAGTTTTACTTTTGTATATAATTATTAGTTTAATTTTATGAATTTAGTGCTTAGACTTTAATGACAAAACCACATGAACCCCACTTTCAAAATAGTACCTTTGATATAATCCTGATATTAGCGATTTTTGAGAGCTTAGCTCAGGTTGATGATAAGTCTGTAAGTTAGCTCGCTGAGCTGGAAGGTTTATTTTCGGATGTTTGGTCACCATGACCATGACTTATCTCCAGAAGCAATCATTCCAATACCCACAAACAGAGCTACATGAAGGCATTATTTCAATAAGCTACATCATACTGCAGCACCCAAGAACTACAAAAAGCAGAAGAAAAATATCTATACAATGTTTTCAAGAAAAATGGGTATCCAATAAACACAATGCATGGATTCGTCAGAAACAAACCCAAACAAATAGACACAATGCAACCAAAATCTATAACCACATTACCTTACATCAAAGACATATCAGAAATGACTTTCCAACTACTCAGACCCCTTGGCATCATGGTTGGCCACAAACTTACCAACACTCTTAAACAGCAACTGTTCTGAATCTGTAACGATTAAGAGAGCTAAAAGCTAGCAGAACTAATTGATACAGCACCAAGTGCTCTGAGTAAAGTAACAATGTAACATTTGGTCGAACAACTAGATTAGCTGGGTTGCCTGGAGATGACAAAACAAATTTGAATTTGACCAATCAGTTTAAATTACACCCCAAAAAATACCAACCTCTCAGCAAGTTTACATTTAGTATATTGACAATATTAAAAACCAATGAAACAATCTGATGCTTTGGCGTATAAGAGCGGGATAATTGAACAATTGGAGGACAACTGCCAAAAGACCAACAGCTGTAGGCTGCGAGTCAGAACTCTCTGAGAGGGACCTGTCCAGAGAAAGAGTTTGCACAGAGAAAAGTATCAATACTGACCTGGAGAGTACATCGACGGAGGAAGATATAAAGAGAAGATTCAACAGCTGTCGGGTTTTGAAATTTGAATTTTTCAGTAAATCTTAATCGGAGGTTTTATTAGACTAGTCTTATAGAAGGGAAAGTAAAGGATAGCTGAGAGGAAAGAGTTGTAAATAGTTGTTAGTTAATTATTCTCTGCTATCCTTTTAGAAATAAAGTTGTTAATTTTTATTTTGAATGGTTCTTGGCCTCTTGAATTTTCACAGATTACTGCACGGGATAAATCTTTTCTGTGTTGTTGGTTTAAGTTAAGCAGGAGGGTTTACCTGTGACACAACACGACTAATGAACATAAAGGATCCATTAGATACCACCAACAAAACTAATGGCATTTACAAGGTACCATGCAAGAACTATAAAAAAAACTACATCAGGCAAACGAGCAGGAAATTTGCTGCCAGAATACACAAACACCAACTGGCCACCAAATGGCACGACCCACTGTCACTACTTTCTATACATACGGACAAAGACGACACCACTTTGACTGGGACAACACAAACATCCTAGGACAGGTGAAACAAAGATATGTATAGGAATTCTTAGAGGCTTGGCATTCTAACCAGAACTCCATTGTTAAATACATCGACTGAGACTCCATCTACCTTCCCTTGAAAAAAGGATCCAGAAATGACATCACCCACCTTAAGAAACCAACCTTTCAATAGAGAGGCAGAACATATCACCAGCACTTCACCGGAGACTCTCGCTAATGATGTCACCTTCTATGGTGACCAAACATCTAAAGACAAACCTTCAAGCTCAGCGAGTTTAAATACTTACAATCCTGATAGGATACTGATGGTACCACTGGACAAATCAGATCTCAGAGTGAACCCTGGCTTGATAGATCATAAGGTTTGGTTTTTGCAGTTGGTTATAAGAGTAATTAGTCACTAAAACATATTCACTTGAGGCTGTCAAGTCCTTTAACACATGAAACTAATTCACAAAAGGAAATACAAAATGAAAATTTATATATTTATAGTTTCAAAAGATGGACAACAAAGCAAAATTTCAACCTATTTCCCAACAACATCTTTTACAGAGAATCCCAGAGAAATATCATTCCAATCTGAATTCTTTGATTTCTTACTTGATTCTATCAATTTCCCTTCTTAGCTGCTGAGACAACTTTTTAAACTTTTTTTCTAGCCCAATGGACAATTTCACCTTTGATTAATGACAGTTTGGAAACGTTTGTACTAACTCCTGCAGCTTGGAAACTTTGGAAATGAAAACTCCTCTGCCCAAGTGACTGTTCTCCTGAATTGATGTTGTGATTCGTCTGAGTTGAAGTCAAACTAAACTAATGGCCCTTTACCTGTTTTCTCTCTGTTGTAAAGCTTTAAAATTATGCATTTAGGTTTCTGTTCCAAATGACTTCCTAAACAAAAGCCTGTTACCTTCACAGAGTCAAAACAAAATTCATTTCCCTCTATTGCAAAAGTCGAAATTTTCAATGGATGTTAGTATATTAACCAACTTTATCACTGTTCTTTCCTCAGAATCATTGCCATGGAGTCATCCAGTATGGAAACAGACCCTTCAGTCCAACCAGTCCATGTCGACCACAATCCCAAACTAAACTAGTCCCACCTGCCTGCTGTTGGCCCATATCTCTCCAAATCATTTTAATACATGTACGTTTCCAAATGCCTTTTAAACAATTGTAGTTGTACACACATCCACCAATTCCTCAGGAAGCTCATTCCAAATACGAACTACACTTTGAGTAAAACAAAAATTTCCTCTCATGTCTTTTTTAAATCTCTGTCCTCTCACTTTAAGAATGTGCCCCCTGGTCTTGAAGGAGAAAGTGAGGTCTGCAGATGCTGGAGATCAGAGATGGAAATGTGTTGCTGGAAAAGCGCAGCAGATCAGGCAGCATCCACGGAACAGGAGAATCGACGTTTCGGGCATTAGCCTGAAGAAGGGTTAATGCCCGAAACGTCGATTCTCCTGTTCCCTAGATGCTGCCTGACCTGCTGCGCTTTTCCAGCAACACATTTCCACCCCTGGTCTTGAAATCCTCCATCCTAGGGAAAAGACAATCATCATTAACGCTACCTATACCCCTCATTATTTTATAAACGTCAATAAGCTCATCTCTCAACCTCCTATGCTCCAGTGAAAAAGGAGTTAATTCTAAAAACAGAATATTAGAGCACCCAACTTGTTCTTAATTTCTTCTCAAAACAGCAAGTAAGTTCTTGTCAAGCAACTCTTTAAAAACTCCAATAAACTCACAAGGTTCTGGTAGTTCAATTCACATTGTCATTCAAACATTAAAGGGTGACACAGCCTTCATTCTGCTCAACATTTAGCCTTTTTTATTGTTCTTCAGTGTGCCTGCAACTAAATGATAGCACAAACTAATATGAGAATTAAAATTTAGACCTTATTTACATTCCTTTAAGAAGGTGGCCTAAGAGAGTGAGGAAGATGTTCCTTTCATACTTACACAGAGATGTGAACTGTCTGAATTTCACTGGGAAGGAGTTGAAGTCAGTAACGATTGACTGTATCTCTCCGATCCAAGGTCCAAGTCCCCTTCATTCACACAGCTTCATTATTTGAATTTATCACAAAAGTCAAATCACATTAAGCAAAAGAAGTGAGAATAACTGGAAGATTGAGAAGATAAGTTAGAATGCTCATGAAAGCACATTTCTACTAATGCTCTTAATAGCTTCCACATTTTAGCAAGTTAATATCAAAATACATTCATCGATGCAAACAAATGTTTCAATGGAGAGCTACAAACAACATCTGCTCTTGGTTCAGTTGAAAGTTATGGACTCTGTGTCATGATCCTAGCCCAGTCAGAGGGACGTGTCGTCATGGAACAGCATAGCATAGGAACTGGCCCTCCAGCCCACCATATCTATCATTTTAAACTAATCCCATTTAGAATCATAGAATCATAGAATCCTTACCATGCTGCAAGAGGCCATTTGGACCAACATGTCTGCACTCACCCAAACCCATTCCCCCATCCTATCCCTGTAACCCCGCATTTACCATGGCTAATCCATTTAACTTGCACAACTTTGGACTGCACATAATCCATATCCCTCTACTCCTTGCCTGTTCATGTGTCTCGTACATCTCCTTTAAACTTTCACCTTCTTAACCTATGCCCCCTAGTATTTGACATTTCCACATTGGTGAAAAAGACTCCAACTACCCACTCTATCCATGTCCCTCATAATTTTATGGATTTCTCACAGGCTGCTCTTCAGTCTCTGGTGCTCTCGTGAAATCAATCCAAGTTTGTCCAACCTCTCCTTCTCGCTAATACACTCCAATCCAGGCAACATCTTAGTAAACCTCTTTTACACTCTTTCCAAAGTCTCTACATACTTCCTATAGTGTGGTGACCATACCCACACACAATGCTCCAAATGTGGCCTCACTGAAGTTTTATACAAGTGCAACACGACTTGCAAACTTTTATACTCAATGCCCTGATTGATGAAGGCAAGTATGCCTATGATTGGGTAAACCTATTGCCATGCAATTGCTCGTGTCTAAAGAGCTGTTGGCTGAATTACAACATCTTTTATGAACTTTCCAAGAAAGATACCATCAACTTGTGAGAGAAACAGAGAAGACTATTTATGTAGTGCCATTGACAATGACAGGATATCTCAAAATGACTCCATGGAAAGTCAATACTTTTTGAAGTACAATCATTTTTGTAATATTTTTATTTATTCACTTGTGACACATGGAGTTTGCAGGACACATGGAGCAGCATTTATTGCCCATCTGAATTGCCTTGAGAAGGTGGGGCTGTGCTACCTTCTTGAATTACTGCAGTTCATGTGCTGTAAGTAGACCCACAATATCCCCATGGATCTGCTGCTCTTGTCCTTCTCTTTGGAAGTTGTCCTGGGTTTGGAAGGTGTTGTCTAATGAAATTTGGTGAATATCCGCAGTGCATCTTGTAGATAGTACATACTGCTGCTACGGAGTGTCAGTGGTGGAGGGAGTAGTTGTGGTACCAATCAACCCGCTGTTTTGTCCTGGATGGTGTCAAGCTTTTTGAGAGCTGCACCCATCAAGGTAAGCGGGGAGTATTCCATCACACTCCTGAGTTGTGCCTTGGAGATGGTGGACAGGCTTTGGGGAGTCAGGAAGTGAGTTACTCACTGCAGTATTCATAGTTCCTAACCTGCTCTGAAAGCCAATGTGTTAATGTTGCAACTTCAGTTGAGTTTCTAGTCAACGGTAACCCCCAAGATGTTGATAGTGGTGGATTCAGTGATGGTAGCACCATTGAATGTCAAGAGGTGGGTTAGAATTTCTCCGATTGCAGATGGTCATAGCCTGGAATTTGTGTGGTGCCAATGTTACTTGCCACTTGTGAACCCAAGCCTGAATATTGCCCAGATCATGTTACATTTGGGCACAGACTGCTTCAGTGTCTGAGGAATTGCAAATGCTGCTGAACATTGTACAATCATCAGTGAACATCTCCACTTGTGACCTTATGATGGAGGGAAGGTCATTGTTGAAACAGCAGAAGATGGTTGGATCTTAGACATTACCCTGAGGAACTCCTGCACAGATGTCCTGGAGCTGAGATGACTGACCTCAAGAATCACAATGATTCCCCTTTGTGTTAAGTGTGACACCAACCAGCAGAGTTTCCCCCCTTATTCCCGTTGTCTCCAGTTATTTCCTCGTCAGGGTGGTGAATTGCTTAGAAGGGAAGTCACTGAAAGGAAGTCTCATCCATTTGCTGCCTGTTCCCTTCTAGATGGTAGATGTCCTGAGTTTAGGAGATGTTATTAAAGGGGAATATATTGCAAATGTGAAATTGCAAACTATTGATTTATAAGAGGAGTCAACTGGCTAGCTCCCAGCCAACCATAGCTGTAGCAAATGGAATAAGATAACATTGAACAGAAATTGCTGGAAAAACTCAGCAGCTCTGGCAGCATCTGTGGAGAGAAAACACAGTTAATGTTTCAGCTCCAGAACCTTCTGAAGAAGGATCACTGAGTTTTTCCAGCAATTTCTGCTTTCATTTCTGATGTCCAGCATCCTCAGTTCTTTCAGTTTTTGTTAAGATAACATTCAATGTTATTATCGCAAATAAAAATGTTGCACTGGAGAAACTGCACAATAAGTGTAAACATTACATGTGTGACATACTGATCCAGGTTTACAGTGTAGGCTGCAGCTAGATAAAATTACTCCACTGAAGAGCTCTGCGGCCCCATCTGTGACCTGAAAGCCAAGCACAGAGGCAGAGTGCACTTTGCATTTCTGGAAGTACAATGCAGTGTGTCATCAATATATCTGGATATAAGGTCACTATCAGGACTTTTTAAATCATAATTCTTTTCATTGTGCTTTTGGTCTCCCCTAACCATGGATAAGCAGGAATCCATGCTGTGAGATACGATATTGTGCTGGGATGAAAAACATGGGCAAATAAATGTGCCAGTGGTGAATACATGAACAACAGGAGTTTACTGTCATACACCCCACTGCTGCCATTGCACTTCAATAATGGAGGGATCAAAGTTTTGGTTGGTCAATGAGGTATGGCGATGTACAATTCCATAGAAACATAGAAGATTGGAGCTGGAGAAGGCCATTCGGCCCTTCAAGCCTGCTCCGCCATTTATCACAATCATGGCCAATCATCCAACTCAATAGCCTAATCTTTGATCCCATTCACCCCAAGTACTTTATCTAGCTGCCTCTTGAATACATTCAATGTTTTTGCATCAACTACTTCCACAAGCTCATCATTCTTTGGGTGAAGAAATGTCTCCTCATCTCTGTGCTAAATTGTCCACCCGGAATCCTCAGACTGTGACCCCTGGTTCTGGACACACCCACCATCAGGAACATCCTCCCTGCATCTGTCTACTCTTGTTAGAATTTTATAAGTTTCTATGTGATCCCCCCACCCCCCCCGATCATCTCTCTGAACTCCATCAAAAACAATCCTAACCGAGTCAATCTCTCCTCATACGTCAGTCCCGCCATTGCTGGAATCAGCCTGGGTAATGCGTTTTACTCCCTCGAGAGCAAGAGTATCCTTCCTCAGGAAAAGGAGATCAAAACTAGTTGTATTAGCAGGACCGTTTTCATTTCTGAGTCTGGATAGTGAATGTCTGTAGGTTTCTCAACCATGGGAACAACAGCTCACTGTGTTCTAGTTGTCTATAGATATCTACAGATGTGCACTTTTCAGCAAGGAGCATTCAAGATTGAAAGCGAATTCACATTAACTGGGTAACCCTGGGGCCTCTAGGAATTAAAGAGCAATTTTCTGGGAACTGTTGAAAGCAAGCTGAGAACTAACTGTGGCAAAAACAAACTTGTTTTTCTGTCAGCACCTTTGTTTACTAGTTAGGAAAATTGTCAAGGAATGGCAAGTAACAAGGTTGGGGCTGGAGCTGTTCAAAGTGGAAAGTCATGTGTTAAAATCCTCAGGAATACATTTAACTAGACACTGAATAGAAAGAATCTGAACTGAAATAGATTTTGCCATGTAAATGCGAAAAGACTAAACAATGCACTGGTTTAGTTTGAACAACTGATTTTAAACACTTTGCAACAAATGCTGTGCATTGTTCCCACTGAGGACACCTCAGTGCAGTATATGACTTGTGGAAGACCCACAATATCCTGACCCCTCAGACTCATATGGTCGGCCTAATGAACATTTTTGCCCCTCATCAATTTTATGGAAAGACCAAGCTCATTGTCCAAGATCAACTAGGAGAAAGTGAGGACTGCAGATGCTGGAGATGAGAGCTGAAAAATGTGTTGCTGGAAAAGCGCAGCAGGTCAGGCAGCATCCAAGGAGCAGGAGAAACGTCGATTCTCCTGCTCCTTGGATGCTGCCTGACCTGCTGCGCTTTTCCAGCAACACATTTTTCAGCTCTCATCTCCAGCATCTGCAGTCCTCACTTTCTCCTAGTTGATCTTGGACAATGAGCTTGGTCTTTCCATAAAATTGATGAGGGGCAAAAATGTTCATTAGGCCGACCATATGAGTCTGAGGGGTCAGGATATTGTGGGTCTTCCACAAGTCATATACTGCACTGAGGTGTCCTCAGTGGGAACAATGCACAGCATTTGTTGCAAAGTGTTTAAAATCAGTTGTTCAAACTAAACCAGTGCATTGTTTAGTCTTTTCGCATTTACATGGCAAAATCTATTTCAGTTCAGATTCTTTCTATTCAGTGTCTAGTTAAATGTATTCCTGAGGATTTTAACACATGACTTTCCACTTTGAACAGCTCCAGCCCCAACCTTGTTACTTGCCATTCCTTGACAATTTTCCTAACTAGTAAACAAAGGTGCTGACAGAAAAACAAGTTTGTTTTTGCCACAGTTAGTTCTCAGCTTGCTTTCAACAGTTCCCAGAAAATTGCTCTTTAATTCCTAGAGGCCCCAGGGTTACCCAGTTAATGTGAATTCGCTTTCAATCTTGAATGCTCCTTGCTGAAAAGTGCACATCTGTAGATATCTATAGACAACTAGAACACAGTGAGCTGTTGTTCCCATGGTTGAGAAACCTACAGACATTCACTATCCAGACTCAGAAATGAAAACGGTCCTGCTAATACAACTAGTTTTGATCTCCTTTTCCTGAGGAAGGATACTCTTGCTCTCGAGGGAGTAAAACGCATTACCCAGGCTGATTCCAGCAATGGCGGGACTGACGTATGAGGAGAGATTGACTCGGTTAGGATTGTTTTTGATGGAGT
>NC_057729.1:63579972-63581069 GCF_004010195.1 Chiloscyllium plagiosum | reverse complement strand
GGCCTGTAATACAGCCCCAACAATGTAACTGCAACCTTCTTATTTCTCAGCTCCACCCATAATGCCTCACTACTCAAACCCTCCAGAGTGTCCTCCTTTAGCACAACCGTGATATTGTCCCTGACCAGCAATGCAACTCCTCCCCCCCCCTTTTACTTCCCTCCCTGTCCTATCTGAAGCGTCTATATCCTGGAACATTTAGTTGCCAGTCATCATGCCCTTCCTTCAACTAAGTCTCTGTGATTGCAATAACATCATACTTCCAGGCAACAATCCAAGCCCTACGTTCATCTGAGTTACTCACTATACCCCTTGTATTAAAGTATACGCACTTCAAACCACCAGTTCCTTTACATTCATCTGCTCTCTCCTACTCTTCCCCTTGGTTATGCTAACTTCATGATCTTGTTCCTTACAGTCTCCAGTTTCCACCTCACTGTCTGCTAGTCTTCTCTTCTGGTTCCCTCCCCCTGCCTCATTAGTTTAAACCCTCCCCAAGAACAGTAGTCAAAACTCCCCCAAGGACATTGGTTCCGGTCTGGTTCAAGTATAGACCATCCATTTTGTAATAATCCCACCTCCCCCAGAACCAGTCCCAATGTCCAACAAATCTGAACCCCTCCCTCCTACACCATCTCTCAAGCCACGTGTCCATCCTGCCTATTCTTTCATTTCTACGCTGGCTAGCACATGGCACTGGTAGTAATCCCGAGATCACTACCTTTGAGGTCCTCCCCTTTAACTTCTCCCCTAGCTCCCTGAATTCTTCTTTCAGGACCTCATCTCGTTTCCTACTTATATCGTTGGTGCCTGTATGTACCAAGACAACTGGCTGTTCACCCTCCCCTTTCAGAATGCTCTGCAGCCGATTGGTGACACCCCTGATCCGAGCACTTGGGAGGCAACATACCATCCGGGACTCCCGTTTTCAGTCACAGAATCGCCTATCTACTCCCCTCACAATAGAATCTCCTATGACTATGGCCCTACGAGTCTTTTTCTCACCCTTCTGAACAGCAGTGCCCACCACAGTGCCATGATCGTGGCAACTGCTGCCCTCCCCTAGTGAGCCATCTCCCCCAACAATATCCAAAACG
>NC_057729.1:63578651-63579472 GCF_004010195.1 Chiloscyllium plagiosum | reverse complement strand
TCCTTATTCAGTTGTTCAACACAATGACAAAGAGGCCTTCCCAGGCAATTGCCTGAAAACTGCAAACGGCAAACGATCAAATATACATACTCCGCGACCGCATGATAGTTCCTGGCTGTGTTCTTCACTCAAACGTGGGATGCAGATGTCTCTGGCTGGAACAGCATTTATTGCCCATCCCAAAGGCCAGTTAAGAGTCAACCACATTGTCATGTAGGTCAGACCAGGTTGGGAAAGGCAGTTTCCTTCCCAAAAAGACATTCATGAATCAGACGGGTTTTTCCAATGATAATTGATCCATGAGCATGACTTTTAATTCCAGATTTTTTTAATGCATTCAAATTCTACTCTCTACCATGGCAGAAATTTACCACTGGCAATGGGATCCCATCCCAGAACAGTTGGAATTGGCTGAATTCCCTTTGCTTCAGGCAGTGGAGAGTCATAGAGATGTACAGCATGGAAACAAACCCTTTGGTCCAACCTGTCCATGCCAACCAGGTATCCCAACCCAATCTAATCCCACCTGTCAGCACCCAGCCCATATCCCTCCAAACCCTTCCTATTCATATACCCATCCAAATGCCTCTTAAATGTTGCAATTGTACCAGCCTCCACCACTTCCTCTGGCAGCTCATTCCATACACATACCACCCTCTGTGCGAAAAAGTTGCCCCTTAGGTCTCTTTTATATCTTTCCCCTCTCACCCTAAACCTATGCCCTCTATTTCTAGACCCCCCGACCCCAGGGAAAAGACTTTGTCTCCTTACCCTATCCATGCCCCTCATAATTTTGTAAATCTCTATAAGGTCACCCCTCA
>NC_057729.1:63575396-63578464 GCF_004010195.1 Chiloscyllium plagiosum | reverse complement strand
CTTACCATTAAGTGTATAAGTCCTGCTAAGATTTGCTTTCCCAAAATGCAGCACCTCGCATTTATCTGAATTAAACTCCATCTGCCACTTCTCAGCCCATTGGCCCATCTGGTCAAGATCCTGTTGTAATCTGAGGTAACCTTCTTCGTTGTCCACTACACCTCCAATTTCGGTAATATCTGCAAACTTACTAACTGTACCTCTTATGCTCGCATTCAAATCATTCATGTAGATGACAAAAAGTAGAGGACCCAGCATTCCACTGGTCACAGGCCTCCAGTCTGAAAAACAACCCTCCACCACCACCCTCTGTCTTCTGTTCTCCCTGTATTCCATGAGATCTAACCTTGCTAATCAGTCTCCCATGGGGAATCTTGTCGAAGCCTTACTGAAGTCCATATAGATCACATCTACTGCTCTGACCTCATCAATCCTCTTTGTTACTTTGTGAGACATGATTTCCCATGCACAAAGCCATGTTGACTATCCCGAATTAGTCCTTGCCTTTCCGACGCCTGCCCAGAATCCTCCATCAGTGCTAAAGATGGCTGACGGGTTTTCAGCTCACACACATTGCCTGGAGGAGGAACACGGAAAGAGAGAGAGCAATAGGCCATGGAAGCTTTGCAGAGAGTGCAGGACAGGTTCACCAGGATAGTGCCTGTTCTTGAGGGCACTAGCTATGAGAAAAGTTTAAAAAGTTTGGGATAGTTTTCACTGGAAAGACAGTGACTAAGATGAGACCTGATAAAGGTCTGCAAAATTATGAGAGTTATAGATAGGGCAGATAGTCAGAGGGTTTTTCCCAGGATTGTAGTTTCAATTTCAAGGGGGAGCAGGTGAGAGAGGGGAAGTTTAAGGGAGATGTACGAGGGAAGGTTCTGGAATGCATTGCCAGAAGAGGTAGTGGGAGCAGGTACATTGGGGACATTTCGGAGACATCTGGATGGTTCTATGAATAGGGAGGGAATAGAGGGATACAGACTGAACAAGGACAGCAGGTTTTGTTTTAGTTTAGTTAGGGCATGATGATCAGCACAGCCTTGCAGGACCGAAGGGCCTGTTACTCTGCTGTACTTTTCTTTGTCTTTTGTTCTTTATTCTTTGATTCGATCCCATATCCCCAGAACATTACATAGATCTCTGCATTAATAATCCACTCATAATACCAGTCGACCATCACCTGCTCTTGTCATCAGTGTCAGCAGTTTGTTCATTGTCGAGTCAAGTATATTCACCCTCTTTGCCGTGAACTGCGTTATACAGCATGTCTGATAACTAACACCCACTACCATGACCAACTCCCTGTGTGCCAGGTCTGACTGCAACCAGCAGGGTTTACCCCCAGGTTCCTACTCACTCCAGTTTTGCTCAGATTCACACTCAGTCAAGTGTTACCTTGATATCACTCCCACCTTATATCTGCAATTCAGCTCAATTGTCCAAATAAATAGCTGTTTGCTCACATGGAACTTGAGTGTTCCCAAAAAAAAGGTGCACCTTTTTATCTAACACTCAGAGGGCATTTTGCAAAAATGTAAATCAAGGGGAACAACCTCACCTTTATACTCCATGAAAAAGCATGCTGATTGGTTGGTGAGTAGAGTCCAATTGGTTGAGTTATTCCCATGGATAATGCATCAGCTAATGATGATTGACAGTTAACATACACGCTTTCTTAACTTTTAAACCTAGTTGGTTGAATTTGATTGGCCAAGGTGATGCTCTGAGAAATAAACCAGTGAATGGCAATCATCTATTTTTATTATTGCAATAGACTCTGTGAGGGTGTGCCTTCTTTCAGTCTGCAAGGAGCAAGGCTTTTTTAAAATCAATATACATACAAGGATGTCACACTCTGAGTCCAACTCAATGCTAAATTGGTAGTCAGCTTTCACACTTTCAGGATTAGCCAGCAACTATTGTCCAAATGCAGAAGCTCATCTAATGCATTGTAAATCGTGGAAGCAATGGCCGGGTGGGTATGGCCAGAGCCTCACTTGTTCCAAACAGCTGGAGGGGTCAGTCATCAAGGAAATGGACTCACTTGGTTTTCCATTTCAAACTTTTTTTTTGTGCTTGATGCTGCCCATAAACATGTAGGAAATGTTCACATGGTGCAGCTTATTCAAATATAACAAACCTCTCATCAACATACTCTTTTGTCCATGTTTGAGCCAAGGCTGTAATGAGGTCAGGAGCTGAGTGGCCCTGGCAGAACCCAAACTGGGTGTCACTGAGCAGGTTATTGCTGAGCAGGTGCTGGATAGCACTGTTAGTGACACCTTCCATCACTTAACTGATGTTCAAGTATAGACTAATGGGGTGGGTTGGATCTGTCCTGATTTTTGTGGACATCACATACCTTTGCAATTATCCACATTGTTGGGTAGATGCCAGTGTTGTAACTGGACTGGGACAAGCAACACGTGGAGTGAATTGAATTGGCAGTACTTGGACATCTGTATTGCTGGGAGCCTCTGGACTCCACACAGTATTTCTGGCTGGAGACAGATTGTTGTGAATGTTTCAGCCTTATCTTTTTTATGTTGATGTGCTGGGCTTTCTCATCATTCAGGATGAGGGTATGTGTGGAGCCGCCTCCTCCAGTGAGTTGCTTAATTCTCCACTATCATTCACAACTGGATATGGCAAGACTGCAGACATCAAATGTGATCCATTGGCTGTGGGATCACATAGCTCTGTCTAACACTTGCTGCTTATACTGTTTGGCATGCAGGTGGTCCTTGACCAGGATGACACCTCATTTTTAGCAATGCTTTCCTAACTCTTGTTGAAATAAATCCAACGAGGCTAGTATCCATCACCAAGTCAACCTTTATTTACACATGAACAGTCCTTCATTTTAGTCCTGTTTCATTCATAGTCCCCTTTGTATCTTGTGTTTCTGTTCACCGAGCTGAGAATTTGTGTTGCAGACGTTTCGTCCCCAGCATATGCCAAAGATATTTATGGTCAGTCATACATTCCTGAAGAAGGGCTTATGCCCGAAACGTCGATTCTCCTGTTCCTTGGATGCTGCCTGACCTGCTGCGCTTTTCCAGCAA
>NC_057729.1:63571050-63575370 GCF_004010195.1 Chiloscyllium plagiosum | reverse complement strand
AGGAAAGCCACTCACACAGACCAAGTCCTGAACTACGAAAGCAACCACCCCAACACACACAAAAAAAGCTACTTCAAGACACTGTTCAAAAGGGCCACCACACACTGCTGCACACCAGAACTGCAAAAAGAGGAAGAACACCTCTATAATGTATTCGCCAAACAGATACCCGCGCAATTTCATCAACAGATGCCTAAGGGAAAGACAACGGAATGAGGACATGCCACAACCCAAAGGACTAGCCACACTACCATACATCAAGAGCATTTCCGAACTGATTGCCAGACTACTGCGACCACTAGGACTCATAACAGCACACAAACCAACAGCCACTCTCAGACAACAACTCACCAGGATTAAGGACCCGATACCCAGTATGAGCAAAACCAATGTAGTGTACAAAATCGCATGCAAGGACTGCACAAAACACTACATAGGACAAACGGGAAGACAGCTCACGATCCGCATCCATGAGCACCAACTAGCCACAAAACGACACGACCAGATTCCAATTTTGGTTTTCAGATTCCAATTTTGAAATGCATCCACAGACAAGATATTCAGAACACATGCACAAACACTCAGGAAATGAAGTAAGTTTGTCTGCAACCAGAGGACATCTTCTCAGAATGAGAGGTGCATATTTAAGACAGAAATGAGGAGGAATATGTTCTCCCAGAACGTTATGAGTCTTTGGAACTCTTTGCTCCAGAGAGCTAGGGAGCAGAGTCCTTGTGTAAATTCAAGATTGAGATAGATTCGTGATCAGTAGGAGCATCAAGAGTTATGGAGAAAGGGCAGGACAGTGGACATGAAGAATATCAATCAGCCATAATCCTATTGAACGGCACAACAGGCTTGAAGGGCTGAATGGCCTTCTCCTGTTCTTATTTTGTATGGTCTTTAACAAGGCAATGCTCATTTCATTCTGTGTTTCCAATTTCTTTTTCACAGTTAATAAGTACACATGTAATCCCAACAAAGGTAACTTTCAGGGTGAAGGAAAGCTTTGTTAAATTTTTAGGACAAAGTTTCAGATTTAGCCAACTGCCCAGTTGACTCTGAAAACAATCACAAAACATAGATAATCGTGAGAAAATATACTTGTGCCACTGTTCAGAAATCATAACACAATTATTGTGGGTGCAGGAAATTTGAAATAAAAACAGGAAAAGCAGGAATGACTGACGTTTTGAAATGGTGCCAGATGTCACTGACAGGACATAGTCAATGTTTATAATTACCTACAGCTGTTTGACATTGTGTAGGACAACTTCATTAACACCAAACCAAAACCTAGCCCAGCTACAATCAAGTAGTGAGCTTGACCTATTATTAATCTGCTCCTTTGACCTGTAATGGTTAAAAAAGTAAACTTTTGACAAGCTTACCAGATCATAGGCTAATTTCTCATTGAAGTGAGACAGCTGGTAGTGAGTGGGTCACACCTCAGGCGAGAAGAGAGGTTGAGAATGAGAGTCTGGCTGGTGCAGAGTCAAGCACTGGCATCACGCTGCATTGCCAATCTACTGTCCAGCCAACTGAGCTAACCAAATTTGGACATTTGGACTGTGACACAGAATGACACTAAAAGAACAGGTTAAATTCCTGCGCTGGCTGAGACTACCATGACTGACTCTACTTCTCAAAGTCGCCTCTTGCCTGGGGCGTGGTGACCCTTAGGTTAAACCATCACCAGTTGTCTCTTTTTCTCTCTCTAATGAGAGTTTCCCTATGGTTTTGACTTATAACCAGTGCACTGTTGCATGGAATTACCTCAAAAAAAGAAAGGTCATTATTCCTGGACAGCTCTCTTCGATATCTGTTACATTCTGCTTCCTGTGGTGTTTGCTCTTCCAGATGTAGCACTGTTGATTATTCCTTTGAGAGGAACTCACCCTTTACCCGATCTGGCCAGTGTTTCAGATCAAGCTGTGAATGGCCCAATAAGCTGAATGATTGGATGACCTTTTGATATTCTGGGATTGACAGGCAGAGATGTTTACTCCCTTCAATGAGTATTCACCTTTTGAAATTCTCGCATCCAGCGATCTGTGGATGGTCTGTCATTAACAACCCTCAAGAACTTGGACAAAGGAATTTAAGGAGCAAATGTTTGTAGAAAGAGTGCGGAATCGAGAGACTGAATATTGTCTTCCTGTTCATGTGTAACACTGCAACATATGAACGAAGGGCAGGTGGATCAAGCTGTGTCTGGCCTCCTGACCCCTGGGCTCATCCGCTCTGTCTGATTTTCTTTTCTCATGTTTTCTTCCTTGCTTTATTTTTCGTTATATTTTTGCTTCTACTTATTGTACGATAAACAGTGAAGAGCATTGTTCAGAGGGACACCATTGGCAACAGTGATTTCAGAGGCAGCTTTAACAGCAGCAGCTTCCTGGGCCAGAGTTCTGGTGTTGGCGGTGAGGTGATGCCTTCAGAGTCAACCAGCTGGTAGAGGAGGGATGTTTCAGAAGATTGCTACAGCGGTGAAGGCGATATTGTCCAATCCTCAGTGCCGTCATGACCACATCCTGGTGGGTCTAAAGAAGTGGTGGTCTACTTCAGTGACTTTGGCAGCTTTGGTAGCGTGATGGTCTGGCCTGGGATTCTAATGGTCCTGGATCAGAAGCACTATTGATGCCAGCTCTATGCAGGGCCAGAGAGTTTGGATTTTATCTTTTCCTTGAAGGTGGACTTTGTCTTAACCTGAATTTCTTTTTACATATGATTTCTGTTAGTAATAGCAGTGCTGGAAAATTGTGATTTAAGCACTTAGCACTGTATTTGTTTATAAAACTATAAGTGACAGTAAATTCCTATTTTAGGTGTTTTATTCCAGGAGTAGCTTATTTAAAATCAGCAGTCACACAACACCAGGTTCTAGTCCAACAGCTTTATTTGAAATCACACCTGGATGGGTATATGAGTAGGAAGGGTTTAGAGGAATATGGGCCAAGTGCTGGAAAATGGGACTAAATTAGTTTAGGATATCTGCTTGGCATGGACGGGTTGGACCGAAGGGTCTGTTTCCGTGCTGGACATCTGTGACTCTATGACTCTATGGCAAGCTTTCAGGTGAAGTCAGTACCTACATCGTAAGTTATTTAACCCTTTAGGCCCCACTTTGTCATGTAATGAGATCATTCCTGGTCTTCAACCTCCACATCACGTACGTTTGCATGTTCATACGTTTATGTGTTCAAATGTTTGCATGCTGATGTGTGGGTGTCTCAGCACACATTTAGTAGACATGCTTTTACCACTTCTTCTGGCAGGCAATCACCACCCTCTATGTAAAATATGTGCCCCTCACATCTCCTTTTAAATTCTCCCGCTTTTATCTTAAACCCATGTCCCCTCGTAATTGACACTTCAATCCTGGGAAAATGATTCCAAATATCCAATATAACCAGGCCTCTCATAATTTTATAAACCTCTATCAGGTCTCCCCTCAGCCTCCAATGTTCAAGTGAAAACAAAAGTTTGCCCAATCTCTCCTCACAGCTAATCCCCTCCAAACCAGGCAACATCCTGCTAAACCAGTTCTGTACCCAATTCAAAGCCTTCATGTGCTTCTGACAGTGTGCTGACCAGAACCGTACACAATATTCCAAATGTGGCCCAATGACATTTCTATAAAACTGCAACATGTCTTGTCAATTTTCAGACTCTATGCTCTGACCAATGAAAGCAAGCGTGTTTCTTAACCAGCTCATCCTTTTGTATTGCCATTTTCAGGAAAGTGTGGACCTGAATGCCTAGGTCCCGCTGTATGTTCGGTTCTACTAATGTTTCTGCC
The DNA here is from genome assembly GCF_004010195.1 of Chiloscyllium plagiosum. Lineage (NCBI taxonomy): Eukaryota > Metazoa > Chordata > Chondrichthyes > Orectolobiformes > Hemiscylliidae > Chiloscyllium > Chiloscyllium plagiosum. The sequence continues at coordinate 63,571,568 of NC_057729.1, read as the reverse complement.
ATTTGTTGTATACATGGAGTGCCGTCACTAGCGGTGTTCCGCAAGGATCTGTTTTGGGACCATTGCTGTTTGTCATTTTTATAAATGACCTGGAAGAGGGGTTAGAAGGTTGGGTGAGCAAGTTTGCGGATGATACGAAAGTCGGAGGAGTTGTTGACAGTGAGGAAGCATGTGGCAGGTTACAGCAGGATATAGAGAAGCTGCAGAGCTGGGCAGAAAGGTGGCAAATGGAATTCAATGTAGCTAAATGTGAGGTGATTCACTTTGGGAAGAATAACAAAAAGATGGGGTACTGGGCTAATGGTCGGATACTTGGTAGTGTGGATGAGCAGAGGGATCTTGGTGTCCATGTACACAGATCTCTGAAAGTTGCCACCCAGGTAAATAGTGCGGTGAGGAAGGCATATGGCGTACTGGCTTTTATTGGTAGAGGAATTGAGTTCCGGAGTCCTGAGGTCATGATACAGTTGTATAAGACTCTGGTGCGGCCGCATCTGGAATATTGTGTGCAGTTTAGG
>NC_057729.1:63569344-63570976 GCF_004010195.1 Chiloscyllium plagiosum | reverse complement strand
GGGGGGGTAGATATAGGACTGGTGTTAGGGGTAGGTTCTTCACTCAGTGAGTCGTTAGTTCATGGAATGCCCTGCCAGTAACAGTGGTGGACTCTCCCTCTTTATGGGCATTTAAGAGGGCATTGGATAGGTATATGGAGGATAGTGGGTTAGTGTAGTTTAGGTGGGCTTGGATCGGCGCAACATCGAGGGCCCAAGGGCCTGTACTGCGCTGTATTCTTCTATGTTCTATGTTCTATGTTCCTGCAGAACACCTTCCAAAATACATCACTTCACATTTGTCCAAATTAAATTCCATTTGCCATTGCTCTCCCTAAGTCTCAGCATATCTGAATCCTGCTGAATTCTTTGACAATCCTCCTCATTATTCGTAGCTCTGTGTCATTTGCAAAATTACTAAACAGGACACATACATTCTCCTCCAAATCATTTATATATATCACAAACAACAAGAGTCCCAGCACAGATTTCAAGTCAGAAAAACACTCTTCCACCGCTACTCTCTGTCTCCTATGATTGAGCCATATCCACCTTATCAGCTCATGGTGAATCTCATGTGACTACCTCAGCCACAGGGGACTTTGTCAAAGGCCTTGCTAAAGTCCATGTAGACAACATTCACCACCCTGCCTTCATCAATCTTCTTTGTCACTTTCTCAAAACTCAATTAAGTTTGCAAAACATGACTGTCCCTACACAAAGCTGTGCTCTCTATCACTATTAAGTCTATAGTTTTGCAAAGAAATGAATAAATCCTGTCCCTCAGAATCTTCACCAATAATTTTCCGACCAGGTTTGAAAGGCTCACCAGCCTGTAATTTCCCAGATTATCCCTGTCATCCTTCTTAACTAAAGGAAGAATGTTGTTATTCTCCAGCTATCTGGGACCTCACCTGTAACTGAACAGAATACAAAGATCTTGTACAAGGTCCCAGCAATCTCCTCCCTCACCTCCTCCAGCATTCTGGGATAATCCTATCAGATCCTTGAGACAGGTTTACCTTAATGCTTTTCAAAACACCCAAAAACTTTTTTATATCAACATGGTTCAGCATATCAACATACTGCTCTCTCGGCTCACCATCCACCATGTCCTTGTGAATACTGATGCCAAGTATTTGTAAAGGACCCATTTGCTAATCTCCAAACATAAATTCCTTCCTTTGTCCTTGAGGGAAACCAACCCTTTCCCTAGCTCCCTTCTTATTCCTTATATATGGATGAAACATTGTGGAATTTTCCTTAATTCTACTTGCAAATGACATTTCGTGCCCCATTTAATCCTCTTAACTCCTTCTCTAAGTTCTTTCCTAATTTCTTTCTATTCTTCAAGGGCTATAGAGTCATAGAGTCATAGAGACAGACTATGGAGACATACAGCATGGAAACAGACCCTTCGGTCCAACCTGTCCCTGCCGTACAGATATCCCAACCTAATCTAGTCGCACCTGCCAGCACCCGACCCATATCCCTCCAAACCCTTCCTATTCATATACCCATCCAAATGCCCCTTAAATGTTGCAATTGTACCAGCCTCCACCACATCCTCTGGCAGCTCATTCCATACATGTACCACTCTCTGGGTGAAAATGTTGCCCCTCAGGTCTCTTTTATATCTTTCCCCTCTCACCC
>NC_057729.1:63557905-63569178 GCF_004010195.1 Chiloscyllium plagiosum | reverse complement strand
GCGACTCCACTTTCAAAGAGCTATGAACCTGCACTCCAAGGTCTCTTTGTTCAGCAACACTCCCTAGGACCTTACCATTAAGTGTATAAGTCCTGCTAAGATTTGCTTTCCCAAAATGCAGCATCTCGCATTTATCTGAATTAAACTCCATCTGCCACTTCTCAGCCCAGTGGCCCATCTGGTCAAGATCCTGTTGTAATCTGAGGTAACCCTCTTCGCTGTCCAGTACATCTCCAATTTTGGTGTCATCTGCAAACTTACTAACTGTACCTCTTATGCTCACATCCAAATCCTTTATGTCAATGAGAGAGGGCCGAGCCGTCTGTCTTCAGTTACAAATTCAAATTTAATAAAAGCCGGAATTTTAAAAATACCTCTAATTGTGACTAAATGAATTTACAAACAAGGAACAGGAGTGGGCCACATGGAGCAAGTTGGGCAGCACAGTGGCACAGTGGTTAGCACTGCTGCCTCACAGCAACAGCGAGCTCGGTTCAATACCAACCTCGGGCGACTGTCTGTGTGGAGTTTGCACATTCTCCCCGTGTCTGTGTGGGCTTCCTCTGGGTGGTCTGGTTTCCTTCTGCAATCCAAGGATATGCAGCTTAGGTGAATTGGACACTAACTTGCCCACAGTGTTCAGGGATGTGTAGGTTAGGTGCATTGGTCCAGGGTAAATGTCGGGGAGTGGGTTGGTGTGGAATAGTTGTAGGGCTTCTATATTCTATTTGGTGCTTTGAGCCTGCCCCACTGTTCAATAAGATCCTGGGTGATCTTACATTGTCCTCACTCTACATTCCTACATATCCCTGGTAAATGTTCATCCACTTTGTAATTAAGAATCTATCTTGATTGTTGTAAAAATCCATCAGTTCACTATTGCCCTTTAAGGAAGGAGAATCTGCCATCCCTACCTGCTCTGGATATACATGACATCCCAAAGTCTCAGCAATGTGGTGGATTTTTAACTGTACTTTGTGGTTTGGTTCAGTTCCATTAAATTCAAGATCAATGAGCACTGCTCTTCTCTGTGAGACACACATGCCACCAAAACATTTTCTAAAGTAATGATTAATTGTTTGCTTTTGTTTTCCTTCTTCAAACAATTGTTGAATCTAAAATCTGCAAAAGAATAACATAGTTCCTGACCTGCAGAACAACTATTCCTGTTTGATTGTTCTTCATCATTTCCCAGTTGCTAAACTGAAAGTAAAAACTCATGAAACAGAACATCTGGTTATTTCTTAAATCAACTGTGCCAGACTTTATCTTCTCATTGGTATTTACTACCTTCAATTAGCTATTCTCAGCATTTAATCATTGAGTCCCCTTTGTTTAAAATCTGACGTTAAGACAAAGGCACACTTCCAACAGACTTTGGTTTTGAACTAGACTTCTGTGTTGCAGAGAATGCAATTGTGTGAAATATTTAAAAAGACTGAAAAGTGTCTGCATCATGTATTGCACAGAAATAGTTCTGTGGCCATAGACCACACACAGCTGACAGAAACAATACAATAAATTATCAAGGAGTGGGGACAAAGTGGCAGGTCATCACGATATAATTGATAACATTGCATATTTCATGATCAATGATTACAAATTCATTTTATTAATCAGGTCAGATTTCATTTGAAATGCTGAACTGTTCCATGAAGTAATACATTCTTAAAGGGAAAACACAAATTACTGGCAAAACTCTGTACGTCTGGCAACATCTGAGGGAAGAACAAAGAGTTAATGTTTCTGCTGAAGGGTTACTGGACCCGAAATGTGAACTCTGTTGTCTGACCACCTACTGAGCTTTGCCAGCAATTTGTTTTTGTCCCAGATCTCCAGCTTCCACAGTATTTGTTTTAGCAGGTTTTGAGAAGATTTGTTGTCAGTGTGAGGTTTTGGATGTAGCTTTGCTCGCTGAGCTGTAAGGTTTGTTTTCAGGTGTTTCATCGCCGTACTAGGCAACATCTTCAGTGAGATTCTGGATGAAGCTTCATCCGGATGATGTTACCTGGTATGATGACGAAACATCTGAAAATGAACAGTCCAGCTCAGTGAGCAAATTTACATCCAGTATTTGTTTTTTCATTTATTGTTGAAGGATTATCCCCATTTTTTCAAGATTTAGAACACAGCATTAATTTACTACTGGAAATATGCAGATGTGTCTCTCTTTAATTGTTTCTCTCTTTCAACATTAAGCTTTAGTTTTGGCTGTAAATTATTTTGGAATGATGTTACAAACATGCGAGGTAAACTAAAGGAGCTTTTTCTTCTCTCAAGAATGAACACTTCCCATACATTTATTTTGTTTATCTTGATCACAGCGAGATCTATATCCCAATCACTGCAGGAAATTAAACACCATCTGGGCCGAGTAAGGTAAGATATACCCTGCAGAACTAATTACTATCTGATGGAAAGCAAAGAGGAGTATTTTCTGCAGGTGATTGCCCTGTGGGATTCTGCTCTTTCTGAATCATTTAATTAGAGGTCCTGCTAGTGTTTAATGAGAAGGCTAACAAGGAGCACATGTGCTCTACAGGACACATTGTGTGGTCAGTGCTGTGCTGGGCTTGTCAGCATGCTGACTCTTCTAATTAATCAGAAATTACACAACAGCACGTCTCTCTGCTGGGAAGTGACTGAGATAGTCTTAAGTGTTTGGATCTGGGTTTGTTATTATATTTATGACATTTTGCATTTTTTTCTTTGCGAATAATATTTTGTACCTTTCTGTCAAACTGTGATCAGGCAATGGGAGCCCTGTACAATGAGGAAAACTAAATCAATTAATAATCCTCATTCAGTAATGTGGTTTTGTGACCAACATTATTACTGTGACCATCATTTGTTTTCAATTTATTTATTGTCTGCAAATTGCTCAAGTAAAGAGATAAAGATATAAAAGTTAGGAAGGAAAAGAATATTGAGTTTCACCTTCTATCCAATAGGTTTGATAACTCCAGTCCCTAATTCAGTTATAGAGTCAGACAGACATAGAGTTATACAGCATGGAAACAGACCCTTCAGTTCAACTAGGTTTAGGATGAGAGGGGGACCTAAGGGGCAACCTTTTCACACAGAGGGTGGTGTGTGCATGGGATGAGCTGCCAGAGGAAGTGGGGGAGGCTGGTACAATTACAGCATTTAAAAGGCATCTGGATGGGTATATGAGTAGGAAGGGTTTAGAGGGATATGGGCCAAGTGCTGGCAAATGGAACTAGATTAATTGAGGATATCTGGTCGGCGTGGACAAGTTGAACTGAAGGAAATGTTTCTGTGCTGTACATCTTCAAGACTCTCTAACTAGTCCACGCTAATCAGGTTACCTAACTGTAAACTAGTCCCATGCGCTTGACCCACATCTCTCCAAACATTTCCTATTCATAAACTTATCTAAATGTCTTTGAAATGTCAGAACTATACCTGCATCCATCATTTTCTCTGGCAGTCCATTCCACATGCGAACCACTCCCTGTGTAAAAATGTTGTCCCTCATGTCCTTTTGAAATCATTTTCCTCTCACCTGAAAAATAACCCCCCACTTCTCTCCCCCACCCCAGGGAAACAACCCTTGCCATTCATCTTATATATGTCCCTCATGATTTTATAAACCTCTATAAGATCATCCCTCAACCTCCGATGCTCCAGGGAAAAAAGTCCCAGCCTTTCCAGTCTATTGTTATATCTCAAACCCTCCATTCCCAGCAACATCCTAAATCTTTTTGGAACTCTCTCCAGTTTATTAATATCCTTCCTACAACAGGGCAACCAGAATTGGACACAGTATTCCAGAAGAGGGTCTCACCAACATCTTGTACAAATTCAACATGACGTCCCAACTCCCCTACTCAAAGTCTGTGCAATGAAGAAAAGCAGGCTAAACGCCTTCTCAACCACCATGTTCCTGTGATGCAAATTTTAAAGAATTATGTACCTGAACCCCGAGCTGTCTCTGTTCCACACCCCTCCCCAGGACCCCACCATTAATTGTGTAAGTACTTTCCTTGTTTCTATTACCAAAATGCATTACCTCAAATTTATCCAAATTCCCCTTCCTCAGCCCATTGACCAAACTGATCAAGATCTCTTTGCAATGTTAGATATCTTTCTTTACTATGGCATGGTGGTTCAGTGGTTAGAGCTGAAAATGTGTTGCTGGAAAAGCGCAGCAGGTCAGGCAGCATCCAAGGAGCAGGAGAATCAACGTTTCGGGCATGAGCCCTTTTTCAGGAATCCTGAAGAAAGGCTTATGCCCGAAACGTCGATTCTCCTGCTCCTTGTGCTGCCTGACCTGCTGCGTTTTTCCAGCAACACATTTTCAGCTCTGATCTCCAGCATCTGCAGTCCTCACTTTCTCCTGGTTCAGTGGTTAGCACTGCAGCCTCATAGCACCAGGGACATGGGTTTGATTCCAGTCTCAAGTAACTGTTTGTGTGGAGTTCGCACATTCTCCCCGTGTCTGTGTGGGTTTCCTCCCATAGTCCAAATATGTGCAGGTCAGGTGAATTGGCCATGCTAAATTACCCGCAGTGTTAGATGCATTAGTCAGAGAAAAGTTGGTCTGTGTGGTTACTCTTTGCAGGATCATGGTGTGGATCTTTGGGCCAAATGTCTAATTTCCACACCAGGGAATGTAATCTAACCACTGGCTTTGGTGTCATCTGCAAACTTCCATCCCTCCTAGCATCTCATCCAAAACATTTATATCAATGACCAACAAAAGTGGACCCAGAACTGATCCTGTGGAACAGCACTGGTCACAGGCCTCCAGTCTGAGAAAACAACACTTCACTACTGCTCACAATATCCTGCTGTTAAGTCAATTTTATAGAATGCACGCTTTGAGAAGATTTTGTATCTAATTGGCAAACTCACCCGAACTCCCAGTGATCTCATTTTATGAATAAGATTACCATTTGGAATCTTGTCGAAGGCTTTACCAACGTCCAAGTAAATGTTTACTTCTCTGCGCTCATGAATCTTTTTGGTCACATCCTCAAAAAACTCAATCAAAATATATTTATTTAATTGAAATGTTAGCAAAGTTGACAACTCTTTGGCAGACACTGTCCTCTGTGGTTAGATCTAAATAAGAGAGACACGTTTGGCTGTCCTTAAGCTCTCTGCCGGGCTCAGACATGAAGGGACGTTACACCTACTCTCACAGAAGGGGACATTACACCTACACCCACAGGAAGGGACGTTACACCTACTCCCACAGGAAGGGAGGTTACAAATACTCCCACAGGAAGGGAGGTTACACCTACTCCCTCAGGAAGGGAGGTTACACCTACACCCACAGGAAGGGACGTTACACCTACTCCCACAGGAAGGGATATTACACCTACTCCCACAGGAAGGGACATTACATCTACTCCCACAGGAAGGGATATTACACCTACTCCCACAGGAAGGGACGTTACACCTACTCCCACAGGAAGGGACGTTATAACCAGTCCCACAGGAAGGGACGTTACACCTACTCCCACAGGAAGGGATATTACACCTACTCCCACAGGAATTGACGTTACACCTACCCCCACAGGAAGGGAGGTTACAAATACTCCCACAGGAAGGGACATTATACCTACACCCACAGGAAGGGAGGTTACAAATACTCCCACAGGAAGGGACGTTATACCTACACCCACAGGAAGGGACGTTACACCTACTCCCACAGGAAGGGACGTTACACCTACTCCCACAGGAAGGGACATTACACCTTCTCCCACAGGAAGGGACATTACACCTACTCCCACAGGAAGGCAGGTTACGCCTACTCCCACAGGAAGGGACATTACACCTACACCTACAGGAAGGGACGTTACACCTACTCCCACAGGAAGGGACGTTACACCTACCCCCACAGGAAGGGACATTATACCTACTCCCACAGGAAGGCAGGTTACACCTACTCCCACCGGAAGGGACGTTACACGTATACAAATACTCCCTCAGGAAGGACGTTTACACCTACACCCACAGGAAGGGACGTTACACTACTCCCACAGGAAGGGATATTACACCTACTCCCACAGGAAGGGACGTTACATCTACTCCCACAGGAAGGCAGGTTACGCCTACTCCCACAGGAAGGGACATTTCACCTACCCCCACAGGAAGGGACATTACACCTACTCCCACAGGAAGGGACGTTACACCTACTCTCACAGGAAGGGACGTTACACCTACTCTCACAGGAAGGGACGTTACACCTACTCTCACAGGAAGGGACGTTACACCTACTCTCACAGGAAGGGACGTTACACCTACTCTCACAGGAAGGGACGTTACACCTACTCTCACAGGAAGGGACGTTACACCTACTCTCACAGGAAGGGACGTTACACCTACTCTCACAGGAAGGGACGTTACACCTACTCTCACAGGAAGGGACGTTACACCTACTCTCACAGGAAGGGACGTTACACCTACTCTCACAGGAAGGGACGTTACACCTACTCCCACAGGAAGGGAGGTTACACCTACTCTCACAGGAAGGGACGTTACACCTACTCCCACAGGAAGGGAGGTTACACCTACTCTCACAGGAAGGGACGTTACACCTACTCCCACAGGAAGGGAGGTTACACCTACTCTCACAGGAAGGGACGTTACACCTACTCCCACAGGAAGGGAGGTTACACCTACTCTCACAGGAAGGGACGTTACACCTACTCCCACAGGAAGGGAGGTTACACCTACTCTCACAGGAAGGGACGTTACACCTACTCCCACAGGAAGGGAGGTTACACCTACTCTCACAGGAAGGGACGTTACACCTACTCCCACAGGAAGGGACATTACACATACCCCCACAGGAAGGGACGTTACACCTACTCCCACAGGAAGGGACGTTACACCTACTCCCACAGGAAGGGAGGTTACACCTACTCTCACAGGAAGGGACGTTACACCTACTCCCACAGGAAGGGACATTACACATACCCCCACAGGAAGGGACGTTACACCTACTCCCACAGGAAGGGACGTTACACCTACTCCCACAGGAAGGGACATTAAACCTACTCCCACAGGAAGGCAGGATACGCCTACTCCCACAGGAAGTGACGTTACACCTACTTCCACAGGAAGGGACATTACACCTACCCCCACAGGAAGGGACATTACACCTACTCCCACAGGAAGGAACATTACACCTACTCCCACAGGAAGGGACGCAACGCCTACTCTCACAGGAAGGGACGTTAAACCTAATCCCACAGGAAGGGACGTTACACCTACTCCCACAGGAAGGGATGTTACACCTACTCCCACAGGAAGGGACGTTACACCTACTCTCACAGGAAGGGACGTTACACCTACTCTCACAGGAAGGGACGTTACACCTACTCCCACAGGAAGGGAGGTTACAAATACTCCCTCAGGAAGGGAGGTTACACCTACTCACACAGGAAGGGATGTTACATCTACTCGCACAGGAAGGGAGGTTACGCCTACACCCACAGAATGGACATTACACCTACTCCCACAGGAAGGCAGGTTACGCCTACTCCCACAGGAAGGGACGTTACACCTACTCCCACAGGAAGGGAGGTTACAAATACTCCCTCAGGAAGGGAGGTTACGCCTACTCCCACAGGAAGGGACATTACACCTACTCCCACAGGAAGGCAGGTTACGCCTACTCCCACAGGAAGGGACATGACACCTACTCCCACAGGAAGGGACGTTACACCTACTCCCACAGGAAGGGACGTTACACCTACTCCCACAGGAAGGGACATTACACCTACCCCCCAGGAAGGGACATTACACCTACTCCCACAGGAAGGGACGTTACACCTACTCCCACAGGAAGGGACATGACACCTATTCCCACAGGAAGGCAGGTTACGGCTACTGCCACAGGAAGGGACATTACACCTACTCCAACAGGAAGGGACATTACACCTACTCCCACAGGAAGGGACATTTCACCTACTCCCACAGTAAGGGAGGTTACGCCTACTCCCACAGGAAGGGACATTACACCTACTCCCACAGGAAGGGACGTTACACCTACTCCCACAGGATGGGACGTTACACCTACTCCCACAGGAAGGGAGGTTACGCCTACTCCCACAGGAAGGGTCATTACACCTACTCCCACAGGAAGGGACATTACACCTACTCCCACAGGAAGGGACATTACACCTACCCCCACAGGAAGGGAACATTACACATACTCCCACAGGAAGGGACGTTACACCTACTCCCACAGGAAGGCAGGTTACGCCTACTCCCACAGGAAGGGACATTGCACCTACTCCCACAGGAAGGGACGTTACACCTACTCCCACGGGAAGGGACATTACACCTACCCCCACAGGAAGGGACGTTACACCAACCCCCACAGGAAGGGACGTTAAACCTACTCCCACAGGAAGGGACGTTACACCTACTCCCACAGGAAGGGACATTACACCTACCCCCACAGGAAGGGACATTAAACCTACTCACACAGGAAGGCAGGTTACGCCTACTCCCACAGGAAGGGACATTACACCTACTCCCACAGGAAGGGACATTACACCTACCCCCACAGGAAGGGACAATACACCTACTCTCACAGGATGGGGCATTACACCTACTCCCCCAGGAAGGGACGCTACACCTTACTCTCACAGGAAGGGACGTTACACCTACTCTCACAGGAAGGGACGTTACACCTACTCACACAGGAAGGGATGTTACACCTACTCCACAGGAAGGGACATTACACCTACACCCACAGGAAGGGACATTACACCTACTCTCACAGGAAGGGACGTTACACCTACTCCCACATGAAGGGCCATTACACCTACTCCCACAGGAAGGGACGTTACACCTACTCCCACATGAAGGGACATTATACCTACTCTCACAGGAAGGGACGTTACACCTACTCCCACATGAAGGGACATTACACCTACTCTCACAGGAAGGGACATTATACCTACTCCCACAGGAAGGGACGTTACACCTACTCCCACAGGAAGGGACATTACACCTACTCTCACAGGAAGGCAGGTGACGCCTACTCCCACAGGAAGGGACATTACACCTACTCCCACAGGAAGGGACGTTACACCTACTCCCACAGGAAGGGACGTTACACCTACTCCCACATGAAGGGATGTTACACCTACTCTCACAGGAAGGGACGTTACACCTACTCTCACAGGAAGGGACGTTACACCTACTCCCACAGGAAGGGACGTTACACCTACTCTCACAGGAAGGCAGGTTACGCCTACTCCCATATGAAGGGACATTTCAACTACCACTACAGGAAGGGACATTACACCTACTCCCACATGAAGGGACGTTACACCTACTCCCACAGGAAGGGACATTACACCTACTCCCACACGAAGGGACGTTACACCTACTCTCACAGGAAGGGACGTTACACCTACTCCCACAGGAAGGGACGTTACACCTACTCCCACAGGAAGGGGCGTTACACCGACTCTCACAGGAAGTGACGTTACACCTACTCCCACAGGAAGGGACGTTACACCTACTCTCACAGGAAGGGACATTACACCGACTCTCACAGGAAGGTACGTTACACCTACACCCACAGGAAGGGACATTACACCTACTCTCACAGGAAGGGACATTACACCTACTCTCACAGGAAGGGACGTTACACCTACTCCCACAGGAAGGGACATTACACCTACCCCCACAGGAACGGACGTTACACCTACTCCCACAGGAAGGGACGTTACACCGACTCCCACAGGAAGGCAGGTTACGCCTACGCCCACAGGAAGGGATAGTACACCTACTCCAACCGGAAGGGACGTTACACCTACTCCCACAGGAAGGGACATTACACCTACCCCCACAGGAAGGGACATTACACCTACTCCCACAGGAAGGCAGGTTACGCCTACTCCCACAGGAAGGGACATTACACCTACTCCAACAGGAAGGGACGTTACACCTACCCCCACAGGAAGTGACGTTACACCTACTCTCACAGTAAGGGACGTTACACCTACTCCCACTTGAAGGGACGTTACACCTACTCTCACAGGAAGGGACATTACACCTACTCCAACAGGAAGGGACATTACACCTACCCCCACTGGAAGTGACGTTACACCTACTCTCACAGTAAGGGACGTTACACCTACTCCCACTGGAAGGGACGTTACACCTACTCTCACAGGAAGGGACATTACACCTACTCCCACAGGAAGGGACATTACACCTACTCCCACAGGAAGGCAGGTTACGCCTACTCCCACAGGAAGGGACATTACACCTACTCCCACAGGAAGGGACATTGCACCTACTCCCACAGGAAGGGACTTTACACCTACTCCCACAGGAAGGGACGTTACACCTACTCTCACAGGAAGGGACATTACACCTACTCCCACAGGAAGGCAGGTTACGCCTACCCCCACAGGAAGGGATATTACACCTACTCCCACAGGAAGGGACATTGCACCTACTCCCACAGGAAGGGACGTTACACCTACTCCACAGGAAGGGACATTACACCTACTCTCACAGGAAGGGACGTTACACCTACTCCCACAGGAAGGGACGTTACAACTACTCTCACAGGAAGGGACATTACACCTACTCCCACAGGAAGGGACATTACACCTACTCCCACAGGAAGGCAGGTTACGCCTACTCCCACAGGAAGGGACATTACACCTACTCTCACAGGAAGGGACGTTACACCTACTGTCACAGGAAGGGACGTTACATCTACTCCCACAGGAAGGGACGTTACACCTACTCTCACAGGAAGGGACGTTACACCTACTCCCACAGGAAGGGAGGTTACGCCTACTCCCACAGGAAGGGACATTACACCTACCCCCACAGGAAGGGACGTTACACCTACTCCCACAGGAAGGGACATTACACCTACACCCACAGGAAGGGACGTTACACCTACTCTCACAGGAAGGGATGTTACACCTACACCCACAGGAAGGGACATTACACCTACTCTCACAGGAAGGGATGTTACACCTACACCCACAGGAAGGGACATTACACCTACTCTCACAGGAAGGCAGGTTACGCCTACTCCCATATGAAGGGACATTACACCTACCCCTACAGGAAGGGACATTACACCTACTCCCACAGGAAGGGACGTTACACCTACTCCCACAGGAAGGGACGTTACACCTACTCCCACAGGAAAGGGCGTTACACCGACTCTCACAGGAAGGGACGTTACACCTACTCCCACAGGAAGGGACATTACACCTACTCCCACAGGAAGGGACATTACACCGACTCTC